>NC_092104.1:12518317-12805817 GCF_045679555.1 Salvelinus alpinus | reverse complement strand
CCAGATGCCCTACTACAACATGGTACCAACACTGTACCTGGTGGTACCCAGATGCCCTACTACAACATGGTACCAGCACTGTCCCTGGTGGTACCCAGATGGCTTACTACAACATGGTACCAGCACTGTCCCTGGTGGTACCCAAATGGCTTACTACAACATGGTACCAGCACTGTACCTGGTGGTACCCAGATGCCCTACTACAACATGGTACCAGCACTGTCCCTGGTGGTACCCAGATGGCCTACTACAACATGGTACCAACACTGTCCCTGGTGGCACCCAGATGGCTTACTACAACATGGTACCAGCACTGGCCCTGGTGGTACCCAGATGCCCTACTACAACATGGTACCAGCACTGTCCCTGGTGGTACCCAGATGCCCTACTACAACATGGTACCAGCACTGTCCCTGGTGGTACCCAGATGGCCTACTACAACATGGTACCAACACTGTCCCTGGTGGCACCCAGATGGCTTACTACAACATGGTACCAGCACTGGCCCTGGTGGTACCCAGATGCCCTACTACAACATGGTACCAGCACTGTCCCTGGTGGTACCCAGATGGCTTACTACAACATGGTACCAATACTGTCCCTGGTGGTACCCAGATGACTTACTACAACATGGTACCAGCACTGTCCCTGGTGGTACCCAGATGCCCTACTACAACATGGTACCAGCACTGTCCCTGGTGGTACCCAGATGACTTACTACAACATGGTACCAACACTGTCCCTGGTGGTACCCAGATGACTCACTACAACATGGTACCAACACTGTCCCTGGTGGTACCCAGATGGCTTACTACAACATGGTACCAGCACTGTCCCTGGTGGTACCCAGATGACTTACTACAACATGGTACCAGCACTGTCCCTGGTGGTACCCAGATGGCTTACTAGAACATGGTACCAAAACTGTCCCTGGTGGTACCCAGATGACTTACTACAACATGGTACCAGCACTGTCCCTGGTGGTACCCAGATGGCCTACTACAACATGGTACCAGCACTGTCCCTGGTGGTACCCAGATGGCTTACTACAACATGGTACCAAAACTGTCCCTGGTGGTACCCAGATGCCCTACTACAACATGGTACCAACACTGTCCCTGGTGGTACCCAGATGGCTTACTACAACATGGTACCAAAACTGTCCCTGGTGGTACCCAGATGGCTTACTACAACATGGTACCAGCACTGTCCCTGGTGGTACCCAGATGGCTTACTACAACCTGGTACCAAAACTGTCCCTGGTGGTACCCAGATGGCTTACTACAACATGGTACCAACACTGTCCCTGGTGGTACCCAGATGCCCTACTACAACATGGTACCAACACTGTCCCTGGTGGTACCCAGATGGCTTACTACAACATGGTACCAACACTGTCCCTGGTGGTACCCAGATGCCCTACTACAACATGGTACCAGCACTGTCCCTGGTGGTACCCAGATGGCTTACTACAACATGGTACCAACACTGTCCCTGGTGGTACCCAGATGCCCTACTACAACATGGTACCAACACTGTCCCTGGTGGTACCCAGATGGCTTACTACAACATGGTACCAACACTGTCCCTGGTGGTACCCAGATGCCCTACTACAACATGGTACCAACACTGTCCCTGGTGGTACCCAGATGGCTTACTACAACATGGTACCAACACTGTCCCTGGTGGTACCCAGATGCCCTACTACAACATGGTACCAACACTGTCCCTGGTGGTACCCAGATGGCTTACTACAACATGGTACCAGCACTGTCCCTGGTGGTACCCAGATGCCCTACTACAACATGGTACCAGCACTGTCCCTGGTGGTACCCTGATGGCTTACTACAACATGGTACCAACACTGTCCCTGGTGGTACCCAGATGGCTTACTACAACATGGTACCAACACTGTCCCTGGTGGTACCCAGATGGCTTACTACAACATGGTACCAGCACTGTCCCTGGTGGTACCCAGATGCCCTACTACAACATGGTACCAACACTGTACCTGGTGGCACCCAGATGGCTTACTACAACATGGTACCAACACTGTCCCTGGTGGTACCCAGATGGCTTACTACAACATGGTACCAACACTGTCCCTGGTGGTACCCAGATGCCCTACTACAACATGGTACCAGCACTGTCCCTGGTGGTACCCAGATGGCTTACTACAACATGGTACCAGCACTGTCCCTGGTGGTACCCAGATGGCTTACTACAGTACCATACTTCAGCTACATTACTCCACATAGACATAGAGTTTGACATAGAGAAGAAGGATGATCATTTGTGTAAAGAAATACACAAGTTACTGTAGGCAAGCAATAGACTGGACTGGACTGTATCAGGTTGATCTCCTATCAGCTATTTAAAAGCAAGTGTAACGTTGTAACAATGTTGTAACAATGTTGTAACAAGTGTTGAAGGTTTTGCTACAACAACTCATCTGATTTATTCGATTTTCCTTCTGGACCATTTGATCTCCTGTAAGTAAAGCTGCTTTCTTTAAGCTGAATGTCTTTCTTACCAGCATGCCTTTCTTACCAGTTTCACAAATATGTAGAATGTAGAGCACTTCCTGTAGAGCACTTCCTTTAGAGCACTTCCTGTAGAGCTCTTCCTGTCCTGGTTTGGGGGTCAGGGTCTGACATAAGTACTCATTTGAAATTTGAACATCTTAAAACATTTATGCAGTCACTAACACTTAGCACAAAGCACTATACGTTTAACCGGCATATGGTTACAACAATTATCTATAATCTCTATTCCTTCCCATGAGATTGTAATTAAAACCTGGAACATACAGGCTACTGTAAAGTTTCCACAATACAATAACCGCTTAATCCTGGCCTCCTGTCTCAGTCAGTTCCAGTCATTTTTACACCGTACTCAGCAGAACACATTGTTCATTTCCAGACAAAGGAAAGGGAGGTTTTCTGTCTGCTTTGTAGATCTGCAGATTTCCTTCATTGTTAAAAACCACCATCACTGTCCTCTCTCCAGGGAGCCGTTGAGCTTCTGTTTCAAGAGGTTTTTCTAACAAAGACTGACATAATAGCTACATAATCTGTGGGCCATTGGTGGAGTTGGACGTTGATGCACAGCCCCAGTGGAGATCGCTGGCTATCTCTTCATGAGCGGTTTTTGCCACAGGATTTCCACATTTTAGTCAGGGAGCTGCCAGTTTGGACTCGGGCTTGCAGTGTTTCATTTATTTGGTCACATAAAAAAATCGAATTCAGTTCTAATGAAGAAATCAAATCAGTTAATTAGATTTTGCATAGTGTTTTTAACCTTAGCCTCTACAAACCTCTACTCATTCCACTGGACCGTTAAAAGGTGATAAGGACCAACAAAGAGTATTCTCAGGGCAGAACTTCTGGTTTTGACGAGCAGAAGTGACTTTTCATAGCAGGTTAAGAGAACTAATGCAGCAGGTTAGGACAATTAATGTGGCAGGTTAGGAAAAGCGTTAGGGTTAGCTAAAATGCTAAAATTGTCCCAGAAACAACTCAAACATATCTAGCTACAAGCAGGTCTTCCCTGAGAACTGTCTTGGTTTCCACTAATGCGATGCTGAAATGTCTGTGATCAACTCTTGTGACCCCTGCTCTTTTAGTTGTTGTAGGTCACACATTCAAAGAATTGGCACAAAGCCTGAAATCACATTGTAAATATATCCCACATGTATGCATAAACAGTTGTTGCTGGTAAGACCTTGGATGAACTGATCTTGATACTTGAGTACGAGGAACACTGTCTTTGAGACTTCAGTCTGTATCAGAAATCTATTCCCCCTACCTATTTTAGTGAATGAGTGATGTCTGATATCAGAAAATCAATTGTTCACAATGAATCGCAGTTTCACTGTCTCATCTTGATGTCATGATTGATGGAACATATTGCCAACGTTTGACTTTGACAACGTCTAAATGCCACTACTGAATTAAACCAAACACATTATGTAAATTCAGTAACTCAGAAGAGTCTCTTTGTCTGGGAGAAATCCTGGAAAGATGGCTGAACGCCTGGATCATGTCCTAGTTTATAACAAGGTCTCCTCTGTGAAGTCGACATCACTATAAGTCAATCTGTAGTGAGAGGAGACAGAAAAAGGCAAACATCAACATAAATACGATGTCACTTTGCTGTCACATCACACCTCCAAATACAACCTGTAATCTGACATCATCTGGAAGCTGTCTATAAACAGCCTGATGTTGAGTCTTTGTGTCTGAAACACTTGATTTTTCACCAGTTGAGTTTCCATTTTTCTGAATATGTCTTTCACATCTTCTAAATGAGCTATGGTCATGTGATCTGCCTAATGGTGTGTTTCTTCTGCTCCTCTGTAGATGTGGACGTTCTACAGCAGCTGGGGCTTACAGGGACGAGGACCGGAGGAGGTGCATCGTCCACAGGGGCCCGCTTCGCACCCCAGGGGGTCATCCCCTTTAAGTCTGGGGTCATCCTCACCCAACGGGCCCGGGTCCAGGCCCCACTGTCATCCGTCCTACCCCATGCCTCCTACCCCACCACCAACCTGTCTCTGATCCTCAGCCTGTGCTCCCACCGCGTCAACAGCGCCTTCCTCTTCACTGTCCTGTCCAAGAGGAGGAGACTGCAGCTGGGGGTCCAGTTCATCCTGGGGAAGGTGCTGGTCTACGTGGGCCAGAGGGACTTGGTCAGTTTCGATTATGACGTTCACAACGGCCAGTGGCATAACCTGGCCCTGGACATCCGAGGCCAGAGGGTCTCGTTATATACTTCTTGTGGGAAGACTAGTGTACATGCAGATCTGCATTCTAAAAAAGAGGAGGCCCTGGATCCCGAGGGCTCTTTCCTCTTGGGTAAGATGGCCCAGAACTCGGTGCAGTTTGAGGGTGCCGTTTGCCAGTTTGATATTTACCCCTCTGCCAAGGCAGCTCATAACTATTGTAAGTACATTAAGAAACAGTGCAGGGAGGCCGACAACTACAGGCCCGTAAATCTCCCATCCCTGCTACCTCTGATCCCCTCAGACCCAAACCTTACTGTCACCCTCCTCACCCCTCTAATGCCGACTGAAATACCCAGGAAGGCCCCCAGCCCTAATCTGGCCTTGACTGAGGACAGAACCAGGACTAAGCTTATTGTCCCAACTAACCGCCCCACAGTGGTGCCAACCCTCTCTGTGCGTAAGAGTTTTGTGACACCAAAGCCTGGAACTATGTCCCTGTCTCGTCCTGTGACTGTCGCCCCGACAACGTCCAGGCCGGGATTAAAGCGCCCCGTAGTGGCCACGACCCAAACTGTTACTGTACCCCTCAGGACCAGCGAAACACAAACATCCCCAATGCCAACGTCCTGTGGCGACAGTTTAGCTAAAAAGAGCACAGCAATGGAACCAGGTGTTAAAACCCAGAAACCCACGGGGAGCAGTTTGGCTGCTGCACCACTTCTTTCTACCACAACAACGCCACCAAAGAAGAAGCCAGACCACCAAACCACGGCAGCATCCAAACAAGGCTCTTCTTCTTCTGCTTCTTCTTCAAACACCTCTGTCCTCTTCGTACAGAGGAAGCAGCTGACCGCTCTGGCTGCACAGAATCCTGAGCCCAGAGTGACCAATGTGGAGGCTGTCAAACACACCTCATTTATCCCTGTCACTCCGCCTGCCACAGATGGCTTCCAAACCTGGGACTTGAAACCGACCCAGTTCTCATTGCTGGCTGGGCCGGGACCACCTGGACTAAAGGGGGAACCAGGACCCGCGGTAAGAACATGTCTTTTAAATAGAGGTGTGTGTGTGCGCAGCGTTCTAGGGCACTGTATCTCATTGCAAGAAGCGTCACTACAGTCCCTGGTTCGAATCCAGGCTGTATCACACCCGGCCGTGATTGGGAGTCCCATAGGGCGGCGCACAATTGTCCCAGCGTTTGGTCGGTGTAGGCCGTCATTGTAAATAAGAATTTGTTCTTAACTGACTTGCCTAGTTAAATTAAGGTTAAAACAAAATATATATATACATTTTAAAACATGCCTGGCATGCGTGGCAGGAGCAGCCTGATGCCTTTGAACACCTGATAGCCATATTTCACACTGAGCTCTGTTCTGTACTGTTCTAATCCCTCCTCCGCCCATGGTGTTAAACAAGCAGGGAGCCTGATGCTAAGTCACTCTGTTGATGAAGGGGTGGTTGGGTGTTGGGGGAAGGTTCATCCAATTTATAAGCCCCTGTCAAAGCCCTTCCCTGGGTTACAGACATCGAAGTGCCCCCCCCCCCTCCGAGTTCTGGCTGTGTGTCCTATAAAGCCAGAAAGGCACTGACTGAGAAAAGTGTCTTTGCAGGCTTTTATTGGGAATTACAAGGCTTAGAAGTGTCACTTTTACTTGTAAACTGCCCTTCAGTTGTGCATCTGTTCATTTTACATAACATATTGCAGAGGCTCCATCTTTCACTTTCAGTTTTTTGATTCTATCTTGTGTTTTAGTAGGAGCTCACTAAAACGTTACCTTCTCTATAGCCTGCTCGCTAGTGCCCCCCTCCCCCCAAGTATGAAAGACTGGCGGGCCGGTGCTAGCTACCGGTGCTTGCTTGCTAATGTGAGATTTCCTTTTTAGCGGGATAGGTAGAAATAGCCAGGCCAACAGAAGGGCCATGCCAGCCAGCGGTCTGTGTGTCTGAGCTGAGGGCCTGACGCCGGGGCGAGAGATTCCTCCCAGGAGGAAAAAATTTGACCTTTAGAGCAGGATCAGAGGTCATGGTGGACAAAATGCCTCGGAACATTTAACCGTTTTATGAAGTGGGGCCTAATTAGAGTGACAGGAACGCTTGACCTGATAATCATAATTCAATTTACGGCGATATGGATTTGTTGAGTGTGTGATTTGTCAGATGAAGATTTTCTGTACATTTTGTTGAGTTAGTTCAAACCTGTGGTGTAATTTTAAAATGTGTGCTTCAATGTTTTTGGATTGAAGTGAAGACTTCTCGTCTTGTGAAAGCGATGAAAATGATACATGGATTCCCAGAGGACAAATGAGAAATGTTATGAAGTCAGATGTTTCAACAACTTTGAAAACTATAACAAGCATGACTGTACAGCTCCTAACAGACCATTGATAGCTCATAGCATATAGGTAATTTGTTCTTATTGTAACCTTGGAATGTTATGGTGCCCAGGTAGGATGGCAGGGCTTGAGGCTGTACTTGTTTTTAAAGATCTCATGAAATGGGAGTTATTGGTCTTTTTTGACACTCTTGGCCTTGGCCATGTGTCCCCGTGTCACGGACTATTTCAGGTGTTTTCATGTGTTTTGTGGTGTCCCTCTTCTCACAATGTTGTATGTTGATGTACTTGATAATAATACATGCTTGTGCTGCTAAGGCAATGTCTGCCCTTGACTCTGTCCAAAGTTAAATCAAATACTGATGTCAGATTTTTTTTGTCAGAAATTTCAGAACATACTTTGTAGTCAAAGTATGACATAGTTTACAGTTTTAATATAATGGCCTTTGTTTGTTATATTGAGGACATTATGCAGGCCCTGCTGTGAGGCAATTCACTGGTCTGGGGTACAGATGATGGTTACCCACATTTTCCATTGTTAACTGAAGCCCAGAGAGCCCCAGCGTTAGGTCATACTTGACCGAACAGAGCAGCGTTGGCAATTCTTTCCGCTCGTACTTCTGCAGTGAGGGAATCCACACGGCTATGTACGTCATAGCCGCTTAAAGGTGGGAGAAACATGTTTATTGGAGAGCTAGCCTACAATTGATGCTGGGCTGTATTCGCCGCATGCTTGGTCAAGGCTGACGTTGCCAGGATATAGGCCTAATCTGCATCCCATGACGTTACCAGGATATAGGCCTAGTCTGCATCCCATGACATTACCAGGATATAGGCCTAGTCTGCATCCCATGACGTTACCAGGATATAGGCCTAGTCTGCATCCCATGACGTTACCAGGATATAGGCATAGTCTGCATCCCAAATGACCAAAATTAGTGCACTCTGTAGAGAATAGGGTACCATTGGGAGACAGGCATAGTTTGTCTCCTGCCTGGCATGATAATGTGTTAGAATGCCTTTCAAGTTCCACTGCTATGTAACACCGTTCTATCATCCAAGGTTTGCAGCAGCTAGAATAACTCACTCATTCAGAACCAAGAATTCCACAACTACAATTTGTTTCTATTCCTGTCAGTAGAATTGGAGACTAGACGTTCTTTGTAGCAGCGCAATTCTACAAATTGACTGGAATTTAGATAGAACTATTGGCAAGCTTTGTTTTGAGGGTTTGTGGCAGCCGGTTTGACTATTGGAATCTTCAAACACTGTTGAACTCCACTGCAGTGCAAGCTTGGCATCTGTCAGGTTACACATGTCCTGACATAGCCCACACTGGTCTCTATCTTCAAGCTGTCAGTGTCATTTCAATTGTGGACCACACCAAAGCATAAACAGTCTTCTTACAGCACTGGTTTCCAGTTAAATAAGCAACACACTCTGAGAACTGGTCTCCTCAATTTGTACTTACAGTAGGCTTGTTCGATAAAGACGTGTTTCTCTAGCTGTGTAAAGTAGTCTTGGTAGTAGTCTTGTGGTGCATTTCCACTATCAGGCTTAGCTACAGTGTTTGGCCCCAAAATGTTGGCTTTTGTGTTTTCACCTTCAAGGTCTGGACAAAAACAAATTGGTAGTTAAAGACTTAATAGGGTAGTTAAAGTGTCCAAATAGAAACAATTGTTTTATGACCATCGGATTTATATACAGTATCCACCATTAAGTTCCTACTGTATGTTAACAAAACCATAGATCCTACTATATGTTAACAAAACCATAGATCCTATTGTATGTTAACAAAACCATAGATCCTACTGTATGTTAACAAAACCATAGATCCTACTGTATGTTAACAAAACCATAGAACCTACTGTATGTTAACAAAAACATAGTTGCTACTGTCTGTTAACGAACCGTAGTTCCTACTGTATGTTAACAAAACCATAGGTCCTACTGTATGTTAACAAAACGTAGTTCCTACTGTACAGTGCCTTGCAAAAATATTCATCCCCCTTGGCGTTTTTCGTATTTTGTTGTAATAGACATACACAAAATAGTCCAAATTGCTGAAGTGAAATGAAAAAAATTACTTGTTTCAAAAAATTCAACAAAAAGAAAAAATGGAAAAGTGGTGAATGCATATGTATTCACCCCCTTTGCTATGAAGCCCCTAAATAAGATCTGGTGCAACCAATTACCTTCAGAAGTCACATAATTAGATAAATAATGTCCACCTGTGTACAATCTAAGTGTCACATGATCTCAGTATATATACACCTGTTCTGAAAGGCCCCAGAGTCTGCAACACCACTAAGCAAGGTGCACCACCAAGAACGCGGCACCATGAAGACAAAGGAGCTCTCCAAACAGGTCAGGGACAAAGTTGTGGAGAAGTACAGATCAGGGTTGAGTTATAAT
This sequence comes from Salvelinus alpinus, assembly GCF_045679555.1. Classification (NCBI taxonomy): domain Eukaryota; kingdom Metazoa; phylum Chordata; class Actinopteri; order Salmoniformes; family Salmonidae; genus Salvelinus; species Salvelinus alpinus. The sequence continues at coordinate 12,796,344 of NC_092104.1, read as the reverse complement.
TGTTTTTCCAAAACTTTGAACAATCCACAGAGCGCCATTAAATCCGTTATTAAAAAATGGAAAGAATATCTCACCACAACAAACCTGCCAAGAGAGGGCCGCCCACCAAAACTCACAGACCAGGCAAGGAGGGCATTAATCAGAGAGGCAACAAAGAGACCAAAGGTAATCCTGAAGGAGCTGCAATGCTCCACAGCGAAGATTGGAGTATCTGTCCATAGGACCACTTTAAGCCGTACACTCCACAGAGCTGGGCTTTACGGAAGAGTGGCCAGAAAAAAGCCATTGCTTAAAGAAGAAAATAAGCAAACACGTTTGGTTTTCGCCAAAAGGCATATGGGAGACTCCCCAAACATATGGAAGAAGGAACTCTGGTCAGATGAGAATAAAATTGAGCTTTTTGGCATCAAGGAAAATGCTATGTCTGGCGCAAACCCAACACCTCCCATTACCCCGAGAACACCATCCCCACAGTGAAGCATGGTGGTGGCAGCATTATGCTGTGGGATGTTTTTCATCGGCAGGGACTGAGAACCTGGTCAGAATTGAAGGAATGATGGATAGCGCTAAATACAGGGAAATTCTTGAGGGAAATCTGTTTCAGTCTTCCAGAGTTTTGAGACTGGGACGGAGGTTCACCTTCTGTCAGGACAATGACCCTAAGGATACTGCTGAAGCAACACTTGAGTGGTTTAAGGGGAACATTTATATGTCTTGGAATGGCCTAGTCAAAGCCCAGACCTCAATCCAATTGAGAAACTGTGGTATGAGTTAAAGATTGCTGTACACCAGCGGAACCCATCCAACTTGAAGGAGCTGAAAGTAGTTTTTCCTTGAAGAATGGGCAAAAATCCCAGTGGCTAGATGTGCCAAGCTTATAGATACATACCCTAAGAGACTTGCAGCTGTAATTGCTGCAAAAGGCGGCTCTACAAAGTATTGACTTTGGGGGGGTGAATAGTTATTCACGCTTAAGTTTTCAGTTTTTTTGTCTTATTTCTTGTTTGTTTCACAAGAAAAATATTTTGCATCTTCAAAGTGGTAGGCATGTTGTGTAAATCAAATGATACAAACCCCCCAAAAATCTATTTTAATTGCAGGCAACAAAATAGGAAAAATGCCAAGGGGGGTGAATACTTTCGCAAGCCACAGTATGTTAACAAACCGGTGATCCTACTTTATGTTAAAAAAACATAGTTCCTACTGTATGTTAACAAACCGTAGTTCGTACTGTATGTTAAAAAAACATAGTTCCTACTGTATGTTAACAAAACCATAGATCCTACTATATGTTAACAAAACCATAGATCCTACTGTATGTTCCTACGTAGTTCTCAAGATGTTTTTCATTTCCTCTTTCCTGTCTTGTCGTTGTGTTTTATGAGCCTGGTGGAAAAGTAGAAATGAGATCAAAACCTAACATTTCCAAACCTAACTAAGGGTCTGCTCTCTGCTTGGGTTTGCAGACTCTGACCCCTCATTAGCAATGACCTTTGATAGCTGAGCTAATCCATGTGTGTAATTGGTTTAAAGCTAGCTGATGCTCGTAATTAACAAGAGTGTGTTTGGAACCGACTAACGCAGGCCCCGGTCCACAGTCCAGGCCTCCCTGCCAGCACAATGACTCACACTTCCACATCCAAGCACTGGAGTGGTTTTGGAATTGGAATAATATTGGTTTCAGTGGGAGTGAGCCGTAGCTGGCTTAACAATACGCTCTCAACCACACTGCCAACATTTAAACCCAAGACCTAACAAAGGAGGTTCGCTAGCACTGATCCAAGTTGAAACTAAGCTGTGTTGAATGTAACAGGCTATGCTTGCAGAATGGCAGGGAAAAGAACGAAGCCTTGTTTCGATATGCAGCTCCTGAAAATGACTTTGGATCCAGCCGAGTATAACCGTGCTGGGTGGATTGATAGGTGTTTTACTGCCAGTGTAATGAGGGCAGTTAGCTCAGCTAGTGATGACATGCCACTATGTGGATTGTATGTTACATTTCCAACTCTCAAACTCTTCCAAGTGCCAACTCTTCCATGGAACTGTATCTCATTCAAGTTCTGTTCTCAAACGTGGCTTCATTCAATCAATTCAATCCACTTCCTGTACACAGTCTGTTAGTGCTCTTACTCACTTCCTGCTTTAATGACATCTTTTTTCCCCCTTCTAGGGACTTCAAGGACCTCCTGGGAAGCCAGGGACGCCGGGGAAGAGGGGGCCTCGGGTGAGTTTCCCTTGTTTGTGTTCCTGTTCCTCTTGGAGTACACTAAAACAGTGATTCTTAACCAGGGGGCCCCTGGAAAGAAAGAGCTTCTTTTTTTTAAGGGTTTCAGTGGACCTCAAAAAACCCTGGCACTAAAACCAATGACAAATGATAAATGATAAATGATAAAAACCCTCCCAACCCTCCCATTCTAGAGCTAGTGCAATTGCTTACTAGCGTTAGCTGGTATAGACTGGAATACGGTATTCCAGTCTATGGTACCAGTCTAGGTACCAGCTAGTAAGCAATTGCGCTAGCTCTAGTTAGCAACTTCCTTCAAACTGCACGCAGAGACATAAAAATGGTATCCACGAGTTCATCTGACTCTAGTGATGTAGATAAAGCGGCTCATTGCCAAAATCCCATAGTATCCCTTTAAGATAACACCATTAGTAGTGTCTTAATACAGAGGGGTTTATAGAGAATTATGATAAAGCTCTCAATAACATCTCTGGATTATGGAGCATTATTCACCCTAGGTTCAGTTTCCTTTGGCTCTGATCACACTGTGTGTGTCTGCTGCCAAGGTACGCCTCTAAAGCTGGAAAGCAAATAGCTGTAAGACTATGATAGTCAGTGGAGCCGAAGGCAAATTAGTGAGTGAAACCTACATTCATTAAGGGAAACACACAAGGTTTTCATTGTATGGGGTATATACAGGAGCAATTCAGGTGTTAAAGAATGAATACGTTATGTGAAACTTAGAAACAACTCTGGATTGGTTAGATTAAGTAGCATACTATTGGGTATTTATACACCACTAGTGCTTGTGGAATAGGCACCGGCTGGAATGCGGTTTTAACCAATCAGCATTCAGGATTAGACCCACCTGTTGTATAATTTCACTTGGCCTCTATGTTAGGCTACTTCTATTTGTATGAATGCTTCCAGTGTATTAGTGCTCTAAATTAAATCGTTCACCATTGCCATGCTTCTCCACTTGCGGCTCCATACTCAGTCAGTGTTTCTTGCCTTAGTAAAATGAGCAGCGCTTTATATGAGTTAGAATATGCTCATGTTGTGAATAATAGAACAAAACAAAGACATGTTATGTTTCTCTGAATATTTATGTTGTTGTTGTGTTTAAACTCCCTGTGACCTCTCTTAGGGCCATGGTTTGGTCTGTAGAGCAGCTGGAACAACCTTTGAACATAGGACCTATGTAATCCATGTCATATTAAAATGGATGTTTATTAGACTTTACTCAGTAGGAAGCAAGCCTGAATCCCTCCACCGAGATATCTAAGGATTTATCAATGGATCAGGAGTGTCTCTTTTAGATTAGAGCATCAGAAGATATTGTTTCTTTCCCACGATGATAATGGAATCATCTCTTCCATTTTTCAGCTTTTCAGGGATTTTCAGCAAGATAATACATATGAGTGAAGGAGTTTACTGTCTGTTCAGCGATCCTGTTCAGACTGACTTCTCTAGGTAGTGTGTGTGACTGTACGTGTGTTTGCGTAGGTATGTGCGCATGTGTGTGTCTGCCTGCATACGTGTGTGTATCAGCTACCAGCCGTAGTCTATGAGACTGTGCTACTTTCTGGAGGCTGGAGGCCGGGGGCTGGAGGCCGGAGACTGAGGGCTGGAGGTCGGGGGCTGGTCTGGGTCCTCAGAGGGGTAGGCTGTGGGAACCCAATCTCTTTAACTGAAGAAAGAGAGCTTTGTCCCCGTCTTATTAAAGGCATTTAAGAGCCAGACTGGAGCTCACTACCAGCTCCCACCAGTACACTACCTTCAAGCCGTTCATTCATGATCATGATCAAGAGCCAGAGACCCGGATTGCCAGACAACTCACTCCAATTCATTGTGGACTGAATGATTCCTGAGTGACTTGGTGGTGCAGTATCTGTACTGTATTGGGTTCATCTTAACGCCTCGATCACACCGAAAGCGGCATTGCGTATTGGTACACCAGAAGTACATTCATTTCCAATGGAACGCTGTGTTTGCCTTGCAGCATTGCGTTGCAGAGGCAGTTGCAGTGCGTTCTGTGTGGTGGAGACGTTGGATTTATCAAACGTATGAGTCACATTGTCTGCATAGACGGCTTGACAGAAATGGTAGCAGAAGGTGAATGTTGAACCTTTGATGCTGCACCTCATTTTACACTATGATGCTGTAGGTGTTATCTAGGCGTCAATAGGAGACTAAGTGAAAATGGAACTTAAGTGGAAGTTAGAATTTGCCCCCAAGACTGTATGATGTCTAAAAGAAGTGGTTGAGCTGCTGCCTGCCTGTCAGCTGGATATGGATAGCTCTGCTCTCTGGGTCGTGGCTCAGCAAACATCAACAGATGGGGGAACATTTTGATTCTTCTAATATTGACAAAGACATGAGAAACTGTTTAAACAGTGCAATGACATTGTACTAAACACAACTTATTTTCTGTGACCTTCATGAACCTTTACAAATGACCTTGGTGGCTCTGGATGGTAAATACTGATTTAATGAAACCTGTTTCCAGGGGACTGACGTAATAGTGAAACCTAACCTTTAGAGGCCATTGAACTCATTTGACCTGTCACCTTTGACACAGATATGTGAGGCGTAATCGTGAGTCGTCTAGACGTATAGCCATCCCCCATTCATAATTACAGCTCAGCTACTGCAGTAAAGGGTTGGTGGCGGTCGGTGCTGTGTGAACGTGAGCTACCTCACTAACGCTAACAGCCCGTTTCTCTTGACAGAGAGGTGTCATGTCTGACTGTGGGCAGCCTGTCTCAACTCAACTCTTCCTTCACCTCTTCCTCTTCATACACGTGAGAGCCTCACACCAGCGTTCCTAAGCTCAGTCGTCAAGCCTGCGGGCGGCTAGCCGGCTAGCACTCAAAGAAAGCCGTGCCTGCCTGAGGAAGATATCCCCCAGCCCTGCAGGGAGGCATGGTGCCTGGTGCCTGAGCCGCCATCAAAGGAGCCTTTGTGTTGTGGGGAACTGACCCTCAGCACAGCGTAGGCAGCAGGGAAGGTGTGAAGGTGCTGTAGTGTGCAGTTCAGTAGATAGCAGTGCAGTATACTCTTAGAAAAAAGGGTTCCAAAATGATTTGTCGGCTGTAACCATAGGAGAAACCTTTTAGGTTGCAGGTAGAACCTTTTTTGGTTTCAGGTAGAATTCTGTTGGGTTCCATGTAGAACCCTCTGTGGAAAGGGTAGTGGCACTGATGAGGAAATCAAGATGAATGTTCTTGGTTGAATGTCCCAGGGTCCAATGAACGACTGTTTTCCCAAGGGGAGCTGCCTGTCACTGGTTCTGACAGAAGGCTGATGCAGGTCGATTATAGTGCCGTTCAGCCCTGCACTGGCATTTCCATTCACTGTTTTGGGTATTGTTTATCTGACCTGGATTCAAATACATATGTATTTGAGTATCTGGTATTTAAAATACTTTTTTTGTCAATTGGAGTATTTTTGAATGCACAGCCCAAAACAAGTATTTATATTTGAGTATTTGAATGCTTATTTGTAAAAAAACAATTAGTCTGCCAAATTGTATTTCAAATACTCAAATATACTGACTCAAATACAGTCCCATGAATTTATACCAGGTGTTTGAAAATAGTATTTGAAATAAGTATTTGAAAATAATGTCAAATACTTTCCAAGTGTATTTCCAAATACACTATATATACAAATGTGGACACCCCACATTTTGTGGATTCGGCTATTTCAACCACACCCGTTGCTGACAGGTGTATACAATCAAGCACACAGCCATGTAATCTCCATACACAAACATTAGCAGCAGAATGGCCTTACTGGCCTCAGTGACTTTCAACGTGGCACCGTCACAGGATGCCACCTTTCCAACAAGTCAGTTCGTCAAATTTTTGCCCTGCTAGAGCTGCCCCGGTCAACTGTAAGTGCTGTTATTGTGAAGTGGAAACTTATAGGAGCAACAACGGCTCAGCCACGAAGTGGTAGGCCACACAAGCTCATAGAACGGGACCGCCGAGTGTTGAAGCGCGTAATTCGTAAAAAATCGCCTGTCCTTAGCATCACTCGCTACCGAGTTCCAAACTGCCTCTGGAAGCAACATCAGTACAATAACTGTTCGTTGGGAGCTTCATGAAATGGGTTTCCATGGCCGAGCAGCCGCACACAAGCCTAAGATCACCATGCGCAATGCCAAGCATCGGCTGGAGCGGTGTAAAGCTCGCCGCCAAACGCGTTCTCTGGAGTGATGAATCACGGTTCACCATCTGGCAGTCCGACGGACGAATCTGGGTTTGGCGGATGCCAGGAGAACGCTACCTGCCGAATGCGTAGTGCCAAATGTAAAGTGTGGTGGAGGAGGAATAATGGTTCGGGCTAGGCCCCTTATTTCCTGTGAAGGGAAATCTTAACCCTATAGCATACTCTTGTGGCTGAATGAAAGCAAGTCCCCGCAGCAATGTTCCAACATCTAGTGGAAAGCCTTCCCAGAAGAGTGTTATAATAGCAAAGGGGGGACCAACCCATGATTTTGGAATGAGATGTTCGACGAGCAGGCATCCACATACTTTTGGTTGTGTAGTGTACATTATATATATTATATATATATATATATTAAACTACTTGTCTTTTCAAGTAAAACATATCTGAATACTTACTTCGAATGTATGTAAAAGTATTTTAGATATTTGAAATAGTATTTTAAATCCAGGTCTGTGTTTATACAATACAACAGTAGACATATATTTTCCTCCAGAGATAAATCAATGACCGCAATATTAAGTTAACTGTATTTAACAGTTTCATTATGTTACTTCCTTGGTGTCATTTTATGTGATCTACATACGGAATGTACATACTCACCCATTTGCTTTCTACATACTCGTGTCGTAGAGCACATTAAAGCACTGAGAAGTCTGTTATCTGACTTCAAGTCATCTGGATCCAAGCGTCATGTCTCTCCCTGGTCCGTTTAACCTCAGAGTGTGTTAGAATGTCTGTTCTGGATTAATGGGCTGTAAAGACAGTAGCACGTGTCACCCCTGTAAAAGTTGTTGGCCCACATCATAAACCTGGTCCCAGCTCTCCCCCTATGACACAGCTGCCGCTTCATCCACAGGCAGGCTCAGGCCCTAGGGCCAGACCCCAGACCCATGCCTGGGTCTTGGGGGGAGAGAGAGCCATGTGTGTGTGTGTGCGTGCGTGCGTGTGTGTGTGTGTTTGACGATTGAGCTGACGTGTGTCAGGCATGAGCTGATGTGAGTGTGTGTGCACATACACACCTAGGCAGATTTATTTCCTTGTGTACAAGCCAAAGGCCTCTTTTTACAGGGATCAGTGGGGATACTATCAGGGCTCAGGGGAGAAGAGAGGGTTACTCCTCCTATGTCAGGCCACACACTGAAAGGCTGAAGGATAAACTGAGTAATGCTCCTCCTGTCTCCATAGGGGAATATCTCTCTACCTTCCCATCACTTGCTTCCTGTCACTTCATTGAATATGATGTGTAAGCTAATATCTTAGTCTCTGCATGTGCCTCCTGTTTATCTCTTCTTTCTCTCCACCATTCTCTCTCTCTCTGTCTTTTCTCTGTCTTCTCTCCCTCTCTGTCGTCTTTCTCTCGCTGTGTCTTCTCTCTCTCACTCTCTGTCTTATCTCTCTCTCTGTCCTCTCTCTCTCTCTCTCTCTCTCTCTCTCTCTCTCTCTCTCTCTCTCTCTCTCTCTCTCTCTCTCTCTCTCTCTCTCTCTCTCTCTCTCTCTCTCTCTCTCTCTCTCTCTCTCTCTCTCTCTCTCTCTCTCTCTCTCTCTCTCTCTCTCTCTCTCTCTCTCTCTCTCTCTCTCTCTCTCTCTCTCTCTGTCTTCTCTCTCTCTCTCTCTCTCTCTCTGTCTTCTCTCTCTCTCTCTCTCTCTCTGTCTTCTCTATTTCTCTCTACTCTCTCTCTCTCTCTCTGTGCCTCTCTCTCTATATTTCTTTCCCGTCTTTGTATTAAGAGATAATGATTTCCATATGTTGTAATATCCAGCTAATGCAAATGCAATGAGATGCACTGAATGGTTGAATAGAGAGGGAGGAAATCTGTAGATGAGCTTCTGGTAAGTGTCTCCACATGTCCACTGAGCTGTGTGTGGTGTGCTGGGACTGGGGCTGAGGGGCAGGGTAGTATGTGGGGGTTAGTGAAAGCTGCTGACTTCTATAAAGGCTGGTAATAAAGCAACTTCTCTACAGGCTGATAATAACGCAACTTCTCTACAGGCTGATAATAAAGCGCACATACATTAAATAACAGAGACTGAGACAGGCAGGATTACTAAACCAAACACTTGGCCCTCCCCTCATCTCTCCTCTCTCTCCTCTGTCTGCCCCTCTCTCCTTTGTCTCTCCTCTCTCTCTCTCTCCCATCTCTCCTCTATCTTTCCTCTGTCGCTCTCTCGCTCTCTCGCTCTCTCGCTCTCTCGCTCTCTTGCTCTCTCTCTCGCTCTCTCTGTCTCTCTGTCTCTTCTTTCACTTTCATGTCTCCCCTCTCACACTTTCATCTGTCTCCCCTCTCTCTCCTGTCTCTCCTCTCTCTCTCTCCTTTGTCTCCCCTCTCTCTTTCTTCTCTCTCTCCTCTGTCTCCTCTCTCTCTTCTGTCTCCACCTCTCTCTCGTCTTTCTCTCCTCTGTCTCCCCTCTCTCTCTCCTCTGTCTCTCATCTATCTCTCTCTCCTCTGTCTCCCCTCTCTCTTTCCTCTGTCTCCCCTCTCTCTCCCCTCTCTCTCTCCTCTCTCTCTCTCTCTCTCTCTCCTCTCTCTCTCCTCTGGATGTGATTGAACATAATTACCCCTCTCTCTTCTCTCCTCCACAATGGAACACTACGGAGTCAAGAGGATTTTGGTGTTCAGGAATGCTTTTAGTTAATTTTCTTTTCATGTACGACGGGGGAAACAAACACATTTAAGTCATAACTTCAACTGTCATTATCCCTGTCACGAGAGGTGTTTGTGATGGACATTACCCCAGCAAGTCCAACATTTTCTAAGGTGCAGCTTATCTCTCCCCAAAATTATTTAATATTGATTTGAATAAAATTTTATCAGGCTTCTCAGAAGACACCTTCACAATACTTTTTTCTAAAGGGTTCTATCGGCCCCAACTCCCTGTTCTGTTGAATGGGGCCCATTTGGAATGTATGTTCTGTTGAATGGGGCCCACTTGGAGTGTATGTTCTGTTGAATGGGGCCCATTTGGAGTGTATGTTCCGTTTCCCCAAGAGGACTTATCCTTTACCATTAATTACCAGTGGTTGCTATTTAGTTGGTCCCCCGCTAAAACATTTGGCATACCTGGTCCAATAGGATTCTACATGTACCAACAGTTTTTTGTATAACTCCTATAAGAGAGACAGAATATCCACTATATAAATGGTTGACTGGCCTTACCTTCACTCTGCTCTGTGGGGCCCACAGAGCAGTGGGATGAGGGTGGAATAGTGAACCGATGAGGAAAACCGCATCCATATTTAATAACTCAGACAGGCGTGCAGGCAGGGAAACAAACATGCAGACAAGCAGAGACACAGACAGGCAGACAAGCAAAGACACAGACAGACAGACAGACAGACAGACAGACAGACAGACAGACAGACAGACAGACAGACAGACAGACAGACAGACAGACAGACAGACAGACAGACAGACAGACAGACAGACAGACAGACAGACAGACAGACAGACAGACAGACAGACAGACAGACAGACAGACAGACATTTGGTGTGCATTTGGTCTGCAGAGCACCTACACAACCTTGACCAGTTGCATAGCCAGACGTTAGAGAGTGGAAAGTCTACAGGCAGTAAGATTACTCAGACAGTGATGGATATAGAAGTATCCCCCACTCCTTCACGAAAACCACAAAGTGGTTGAAGCATATACATGAGCCACTACATGAACACACTGTCACACTCCCTTCGTACTGAAACACATGTATGGTAGATCAACCTGTTTTTCTCCTCAATCTTCATTTCATCTCAACATTGTGTCTTCCTGTTTTTGTAGGGTCCTTCTGGTCCACATGGAAACCCAGGTCGCCCCGGACCCCCTGGACTCAAGGTATGTATTCAGTAGATAAATTATGATCCAGAGGTGTTTTGGGGGCCACATGGGGCCAAATTAGAGGGCCAATATAGAGACAGGTATTGGTGATAGTGTATGTGCTGTATATAGTGGTAACATTATTTACATGTAGATCCTGTGATTCCATATGAAACTCTATGGTGTTCATGTCCTCTTTGAACTGTGCCTGTGTCAGTACTTAAAAAGACAGAGTGAAAGCACAGTGGTTAATTCATAGCTGTGTTCGAATACTCATACTAACCGCACTAACAGTACTATTTGTGCCGTACTGTAAATTGAGTATGTAGTATGCTTACTGGTCATACTATGGATATAGTTAGTATGCCTTTTAGGGCCATAATGGAATTCTTCAGAAAATGGCCGTTGCTTAATCAGTGGTTAATCCATGTCTTCTATAACACCACCAGTCAACTGTGGCATCAGATAGGCTAGTGGTTAAGAGTGTTGGGCCAGTAACCATCAGATAGGCTAGTGGTTAAGAGTGTTGGACCAGTAACCATCAGATAGGCTAGTGGTTAAGAGTGTTGGGCCAGTAACCATCAGATAGGCTAGTGGTTAAGAGTGTTGGGCCAGTAACCGGCAGATAGGCTAGTGGTTAAGAGTGTTGGGCCAGTAACCGGCAGATAGGCTAGTGGTTAAGAGTGTTGGGCCAGTAACCGGCAGATAGGCTAGTGGTTAAGAGTTTTGGGCCAGTAACCGGCAGATAGGCTAGTGGTTAAGAGTGTTGGGCCAGTAACCGGCAGATAGGCTAGTGGTTAAGAGTGTTGGGCCAGTAACCGGCAGATAGGCTAGTGGTTAAGAGTGTTGGGCCAGTAACCGGCAGATAGGCTAGTGGTTAGGAGTGTTGGGCCAGTAACCGGCAGATAGGCTAGTGGTTAAGAGTGTTGGGCCAGTAACCGGCAGATAGGCTAGTGGTTAAGCGTGTTGGGCCAGTAACCGGCAGATTGGCTATTGGTTAACAGTGTTGGCCCAGTAACCGTCAGATAGGCTAGTGGTTAAGAGTGTTGGACCAGTAACCGAAAGGTCGCTGGTTTGAATCCCCCAGCTGACTAGGTGAAAAATCTGTTGATGTGCCCTTGAGCAAGGCACTTAACCCTAATTGCTCCTGTAAATCGCTCTGGATAAGAGTGTCTGCTAAATGACCCCCAAAAATTATATGACTGCACTTACACAGAGATGAAAAGCAGGTGGTTTATTTTCTGGTTGTACATTTTAAGAGGAACAATTAAATACCTTTTTTACTTGCAACTGGGCGTCAAGTGTAAGTGCAAATCTGAAAGTTTCCACTGAAAAAAAATTGTCAGTTGGACAATGAAATTAATAGAGTGTTCACAAGTGTAGATGTTGGCACCAGTTACAACCTCCTTTCCCTAGCCCTGTCCAGGAGAGGCTGGTCTGGAGGACCTTTAATGACCATGGTTGTGTCCCAAATGCCACCCTATTCCCTATAGCGTACGACTTTTGACCAGGGCCCATAGGGGAATAGGGTGCTGTTTGGGATGCACATTTCATGCCAAGTTGGGGCTTACGTGAAAATGTAGACTTAAATGGTGCGATGGAGGCAATAATGGAGAAGCTTATATTTTTTACCATCAGTAACCTAGTAGAATAAGTGTATTAATTTGTGACCGTTTATGTCTTTGTTGACCAGAGTACCTGCTGAAATTGGCCTGGTGCATTCAGGTGGAGACTCTTTCATCGTAGGCAAACAGGACAAAGTCATAAACTGCAGGAGGGCATTCATAAAAGTTCACCCATAATGGAGGGTTTGTTCAGAAGCCCAGTGTGTGTAAAATGATTTCCCTTTGATCCAATTCCTTTGAACAAACACATATGTTACTACTGGTTGCAAATGTTTCTGTGTTAGTCCTTGAATGGCCCAATTAACATGTAGAGGGCCAGGTTGTTTTCCTTTCCACCTGGCCAGTAAAAACCATGGGCCCTAGTTAGCTTTAAAGGGCCCTGAGTTTTTCTGGGTCAGATCAAGTGGTCAGTGAAAAACTCCTGGTCCTATGTATGAGTGAGGTTTAGGATTATATGCGTTCAACATCTTTATGGTACAGTATTTAAGATTAGAAAGTAATCACTTCCCAGTACCCTAGACTACAGCAGTAGTCAGACAGCATCCCACTACTGCCTGAAAAGGACAAGGAATGTGCCTGGTCACTCATATTAATGGACTCTGTCTTGTGTAAATACAACTGTTGTGTGTGAACCCATTCACTCCCTCACACTACAGGCCGGCATGTAAACTGTAATTCTCCACCTTTGTGTGATTCAACAGCATAACTTTGCAGAGAATGTGTAAATGCACCATTACATCAAGCAATTGTGTGTGTATCAGATCACTACCGTTAACTAACAGAGGGTACTGTAGTCCTACATGTAAACTCCAGTGCTTGAGTTCTGATTGACATGGCAGAGAACATGTAAATACACACACACACACACAGACAATTTCACACGCATCATATGCTGCTTCTAATCTGCTCTTTATTGTTACACTTAGAAAAAAGAGGTATTCGGCTTTCCCAATACGGTAACCCTTTTTTGGTTCCAGGTAGAACCCTTTTGGGTTCTGTATAACACTCTCTATGGAAAGGGAACCACCCAACAGGGTTCTACCTGGGTCCCAAAGGGTTCTACCTGGAACCAAAAAGGGTTCTTTGAGTGTACTGTTATCATTATCTATGCTGATGCCTAGTCACTTTACCCTGCCTTTATGTACATATATACCTCATATAGCTTGATCTGGTACTGGTACTCCCTGTATATAGTTCCACATTGATCTGGTACTGGTACTCCCTGTATATAGCTCCACATTGATTCAGTACTGGTACTCCCTGTATATAGCTCCACATTGATCTGGTACTGGTACTCCCTGTATATAGCTCCACATTGATCTGGTACTCCCTGTATATAGCTCCACATTGACCTGGTACTTCCTGTATATAGCTCCACATTGATCTGGTACTCCCTGTATATAGCTCCACATTGATCTGGTACTGGTACTCCCTGTATATAGCTCCACATTGATCTGCTACTGGTACTCCCTGTATATAGCTCCACATTGATCTGGTACTGGTACTCCCTGTATATAGCTCCACATTGATCTGGTACTGGTACTCCCTGTATATAGCTCCACATTGATCTGGTACTGATACTCCCTGTATATAGCTCCACATTGATCTGGTACTGGTACTCCCTGTATATAGCTCCACATTGATCTGGTACTGGTACTCCCTGTATATAGCTCCACATTGATCTGGTACTGGTTCTTCCTGTATATAGCGCCACATTGATCTGGTACTGATACTCCCTGTATATAGCTTCACATTGATCTGGTACTCCCTGTATATAGCTTCACATTGATCTGGTACTCCCTGTATATAGCTTCACATTGATCTGGTACTCCCTGTATATAGCTCCACATTGATCTGGTACTCCCTGTATATAGCTCCACATTGATCTGATACTGATACTCCCTGTATTTCGCTCCATTCTTGTGTGTTTTTTTCCTCGTGTTACTATTTTTGTAAAGAAATCTAATAAATTAAACTCTGTATTGTTGGGAAGGGCTCGTAAACAAGCATTTCACAGTAAAGTCTACCTGTTGTATTCGGCGCATGTGAGAATAACTTTTTACTTGAACTCATATATACTGTAACATTGAGTAGGCTCTTTAAGTTGAGGTATATGGGAGAAATCAACATCTGTGCTTTGACGAAGCAGTTTGCTTCAAAACACAACAGTAATAAATACTATTGAGGGGAATCAAGTCGTTGTCCTGAACCTTCTTTCAAGATTTCAGAAATCTACAGTCGTGGCCAAAAGTTTTGAGAATGACACAAATATTATGCTGTCAAATATTATGCTGTCAATTAACTTCTGGGCCACATCCTGACTGATGGCAGCCCATTCTTGCATAATCAATGCTTTGAGTTGGTCAGAATTTGTGGGTTTTTGTTTGTCCACCCGCCTCTTGAGGATTGACCACAAGTTCTCAATGGGATTACGGTCTGGGGAGTTTCCTGGCCATGGACCCAAAATATCGATGTTTTGTTCCCCGAGCCACTTAGTTATCACTTTTGCCTTATGGCAAGGTGCTCCATCATGCTGGAAAAGGCATTGTTCGTCACCAAACTGTTCCTGGATGGTTGGGAGAAGTTGCTCTCGGAGGATGTGTTGGTACCATTCTTTATTCATGGCTGTGTTCTTATGCAAAATTGTGAGTGAGCCCACTCCCTTGGCTGAGAAGCAACCCCACACATGAATGATCTCAGGATTCTTTACTGTTGGCATGACACAGGACTGATGGTAGCGCTCACCATGTCTTCTCCAGACAAGCTTTTTTCTGGATGCACCAAACAATCGGAAAGGGGATTCATCAGAGAAAATGACTTTACCCCAGTCCTCAGCAGTCCAATCCCTGTACCTTTTGCAGAATTATCAGTCTGTCCCTGATGTTTTTCCTGGAGAGAAGTGGCTTCTTCTCTGCCCTTCTTGACACCAGGCTAGCCTCCAAAAGTCTTCGCCTCACTGTGCGTGCAGATGCACTCACACCTGCCTGCTGCCATTCCTGAGCAAGCTCTGTACTGGTGGTGCCCCGATCCCGCAGCTGAATCAACTTTAGGACATGGTCCTGGTGCTTGCTGGACTTTCTTGGGCACCCTGAAGACTTTTTCACAACAATTGAACCACTCTCCTTGAAGTTCTTGATGATCCGATAAATGGTTGATTTAGGTGCAATCTTACTGGCAGCAATATCCTTGCCTGTGAAGCCCTTTTTGTGCAAAGCAATGATGATGGCACGTGTTTCCTTGCAGGTAACCATGGATGACAGAGGAAGAACAATGATTCCAAGCACCACCCTCCTTTTGAAGCTTCCAGTCTGTTATTTGAACTCAATCAGCATGAATCAGCAGTGATCTCTAGCCTTGTCCTCGTAAACACTCACACCTGTGTTAATGAGAGAATCACTGACATGATGTCAGCTGGTCCTTTTGTGGCAGGGCTGAAATGCAGTGGAAATGATTTTTGGGGGTTCAGTTCATTTGCATGGCAAAGAGGGACTTTGCAATTAATTGCAATTCATCTGATCACTCTTCATAACATTCTGGAGCATATGCAAATTGCCATCATACAAACTGAGGCAGCAGACTTTGTGAAAATTAATATTTGTGTCATTCTCAAAACTTTTGGCCACGACTGTACATCTGTTCAGTATTTGGAGACTAATGCCATAAGTGGAGAATCAGGGGAATCTGACTACTAAACAGTTTGTGTCTCTGTCTCTCTTTGTCTCTGTTTCTCTCTCTCTGTCTCTCTATGTCTCTGTCTCTGTTTCTCTCTCTGTGTGTGTGTGTGTGTGTGTGTGTGTGTGTGTGTGTGTGTGTGTGTGTGTGTGTGTGTGTGTGTGTGTGTGTGTGTGTGTGTGTGTGTGTGTGTGTGTGTGTGTGTGTGTGTGTGTGTGTGTGTGTGTGTGTGTGTGTACTCTGTTCCAGGGACGGAAAGGAGACCCTGGCCTTTCACCGGGCAGAGCTCCAAAAGGAGAGAGAGTGAGTATCTTGTGTTTCAGTGTTCTTTAAAAAGGGAGAGTGTAACAACGGCTAACCTAATAACACGGGATAATGTAATAATTCAATATTATAATACGTTATCTGTAACAGAGAATCATATCATTGAGCTTTTTTCATTGAGAGTTACTCAACAAATTGGAAACACATTTTGCAATAGCCCAATTTTCAATATTGTCCGATATGACCTAATGTGTTAGCTGGCAAGTAGCAAGTAATGTAGTAGAGACCTGTTTCATGTACATGAAGAGTATGAAGTTGACTTGTAACTGTATGTACATCTCTAATTCTGATCTGTCTAGGGAGACCGTGGTGCTTCAGGACCTCTTGGACTGACTGGTCAAGTTGGTAGAAAGGTAGGAGACCCTTAATCCTGCCATGCTCACGTTACTCTATGAATCAGACTCTTTGAATGAGTACAATAGACCACATTGAAGGGCACTAAATCCTAGGCTACACCCTGCCTGCCCACTCCTACATCTCTTTTGAGCTGTGTTCAGCAGGAATTTCTCAAAGAGGACTGGTTAGGAGGGCTGGAGCCAAGAGCATTCTTTTTTTTCTCAAATTATGTTTATTCTCTTATTTGGAGAAGAGCCTAACATAGTGAAGGCGTAGTAGTCCTGTACGTTTAGAGTGGTTCAGACAGACTCTTCTTCAGGACTCTGGAGGAGGCGGATTGGAATGGAATATCTGGGTTGTGACATCATCACTAATGGCTTCCAACATAAGGAGGCCGATTGAGGAGAGTCTTTTTTTGGGTGGGAACCTTTCACAGTTGGAATCACGCTTTCACTCCATGCAGCTCAAAATGTTATGTCATTGCCTCTCTTTGACAACCGTTCTCAACAGTTTTCTGCAGCTCCTATGTTTAGTAACTATGACATTATGACATTCAGCTGCTTTGGTGCACTGCCTCAAATCAACACGTCCAAACTGAGGATGAGGATCCTTATTCAGTCATTTTCTAGGATGGTCATTTCTTTGACGGTCAGTCACACGTGTCAGTATTCCAGGGGTTTACCAGGTTGCCAGAGCTGTTTTGTGTGTTTGATTACTTCAGACCTGGCCTTGCACTGGGCATGTAACACAGCTTAATCACACATGTCCCATGGGAGACTATTACACACACTCAGGTGGGAAGAAGGACATCTGCTCCGTGCCCCATGCTGCCTTGCAGCAAACACATGTTTTTCATTACCAGAAAATAAAATATTAAAAGCTGGTGGGAAAAGACTTGGAGACACTATCTCTCCTAAATTACTGCTGGCAGGCAGTGTATCATTGGGTTATTCCACACATGATCCACTGCCAAAGAGAGAAGAAAAACAGAAACTCTGAGTACAATACACTAATGTAAGTCCAGAGATCTACAACTAGGGGTGCTTTAGGTCTCCAACCAACCGGTGCAGACCTGGGTTCAAATCATATGTTTTCTTTCAAAAACTTGAAGTGTTTGTTTGAGCCTGCCGGGAGTGTCAGATTGCCGGTGTTTGCACCTTTGGGGCTCTTCCACAACGTTTTTTGAAAGAAAACAAATACTATTTAAACCCAGAGCTGAACTGGTGCTAATTAAAAAATGACCACCGTCTCCCTAATGACAATGAGCTTTGTTTATCAACAAGCAGTCTGTTTTGGACCCATTTGTATGAGAGCAGTAAAGTCTGAACCTGGCGTAGAAACAACAGCTACGCCATAGGACCGGCTGGCGCTGAAAGACCATCTGGCTTAGGCTCCAGTCAAGGTTGTTTCATTCACTACAGTAAAATAGAGGGTCTCTTTCAGCTGTCCATGTGTGTGCATACTAAATGGCACCCTATTCCCAATGTAGTGCACTACTTTTGACCAGAACCCACATAGGGAATAGGGAGCCATTTGGGATGTGCCCTGTATGATGTGCGTAATGGAAAAAATACTTTATGGGAAAATAGCATCTCTTTCTTCCATTAAAGAGCTGAATGATGGTAATTGCAGCTTCTCTCTAAGTGTGGACAGAGGTTAAGTGACTGTTACATCCCTCTAACTAATGTACTGTAGGGGTTAGTGAATGGTACATCCCTCTAACTAATGTACTGTAGGGAGGTGGGTGTCCAGCTGGGGAATATTTTATCCCTTACTCACTATTGTCAGCATGAGAAACCTCAGAATCATGCTGGGATGTAGCTGAAAGTTATGTGTTTAGTTTAGTTACCAAGGCCAACACATAGACATCTCACTATTTTGTGGTCACTGACTGTGTTCTACAGTACCCTGTAACCTCACTGACTGTGTTCTACAGTACCCTGTAACCTCACTGACTGTGTACTACACTACCCTGTAACCTCACTGACCGTGTTCTACAGTACCCTGTAACCTCACTGACCGTGTTCTACAGTACCCTGTAACCTCACTGACTGTGTTCTACAGTACCCTGTAACCTCACTGACCGTGTTCTACAGTACCCTGTAACCTCACTGACCGTGTTCTACAGTACCCTGTAACCTCACTGACCGTGTTCTACAGTACCATGTAACCTCACTGACCGTGTTCTACAGTACCATGTAACCTCACTGACTGTGTTCTACAGTACCCTGTAACCTCACTGACTGTGTTCTACAGTACCCTGTAACCTCACTGACCGTGTTCTACAGTACCATGTAACCTCACTGACCGTGTTCTACAGTACCCTGTAACCTCACTGACTGTGTTCTACAGTACCCTGTAACCTCACTGACTGTGTTCTACAGTACCCTGTAACCTCACTGACTGTGTTCTACAGTACCATGTTACCTCACTGATCGTGTTCTACAGTACCCTGTAACCTCAATGACTGTGTTCTACAGTACCCTGTAACCTCACTGACCGTGTTCTACAGTACCCTGTAACCTCACTGACCGTGTTCTACAGTACCCTGTAACCTCACTGACTGTGTTCTACAGTACCCTGTAACCTCACTGACTGTGTTCTACAGTACCCTGTAATCTCACTGACCGTGTTCTAGAGTACCCTGTAACCTCACTGACCGTGTTCTACAGTACCATGTAACCTCACTGACTGTGTTCTACAGTACCATGTAACCTCACTGACCGTGTACTACACTACCCTGTAACCTCACTGACTGTGTTCTACAGTACCATGTAACCTCACTGACCGTGTTCTACAGTACCCTGTAACCTCACTGACCGTGTTCTACAGTACCCTGTAACCTCACTGACCGTGTTCTACAGTACCATGTAACCTCACTGACCGTGTTCTACAGTACCCTGTAACCTCACTGACTGTGTTCTACAGTACCATGTAACCTCACTGACCGTGTACTACACTACCCTGTAACCTCACTGACCGTGTTCTACAGTACCCTGTAACCTCACTGACTGTGTTCTACAGTACCCTGTAACCTCACTGACTGTGTTCTACAGTACCATGTAACCTCACTGACTGTGTTCTACAGTACCCTGTAACCTCACTGACTGTGTTCTACTGTACCTACAGTACCCTGTAATCTCAACAGCTGTGTGGGCACTTGCTCCCTGCGCCTCTTGAAGTTCTACCCCATGGCCTTGTCCCTGGCTTGGGGCCAGACATAGTCTGTGTCTCCCTCTCCCTCTGTGGGAAACGTGTAAAATATGTCATGGGCCAAGGTAACCCTGCAGTCAGGCAGACAGAGTCAGTGGTTGGGATAGTAAATCAGAAGAGGCCGGTGGGCTGGTGGGGAAACTGACACACTGTGGAGAGCATTACCAGCCTTGGACCTGGATGTAGTGGAGTGGGGTGTGTGTGTGTGTGTGTGTGTGTGTGCATGCGTGAATGGTAGCATGCTTGCTCACATGCGTCTGGACCCTGCTTTTTCCACTGCCAGCCCAGCCATGATATCATTGGCATATTGAAATTGCTCTGATGTTTATTAGACACTAGCGAAGTCTTTTTTCTCCTAGACTTTCCCTTCATATTCCTGGCTATAGGTAATGCTCTGACACGTTTGATGGCGGGGCCTTGGTTAGGTTTCCTATTTGTTCAGGAGAGAATGGCATTGGGGTAAGGGTGTAATTTGTGCAAAATGGCATATTTTCTACTAATCTCTGTCACAGTCAATATTGTAACATGGGGATGAAAGACATGAGAATATGAAGCCAGTTTCTCATTTATAATGAACGAATCCAATGGAAAGAATATTATCTGTCTGCCAAAGTCATTTTACTGCTTCATACAAGATGGGAGAGATTAGACCATGTGACGTGCATGTACAACTGTGGAACATGGTCAAGACCCTGCCTCGTTCCTATATATTATTTGATTTATGATAAAGTAGTGTTTTCTTTGATGTTCTCTAAACCGAGAGCAATGGCTGTGTACAATGCTCGGGACTACATGTTCAGGCACATACTTCTCCAATACAGTTTATAGCAACAGATACTACAAGGCCATTTTGAATCACATTATTCAACTAACTGGGCTTATGTTCACTTCACACTCGGACTGAAATACGCCTTCAATGTCACACATGTAGACAGGGAGCCTCAGATCAGAAACTGCTGCTCTCCTCTGTCTCTCTGGCAGGTAGGCTAAGATCAGAGACTGCTCCTCTCCTCTGTCTCTCTGGCAGGGAGGCTCAGAACAGAGACTGCTCCTCTCCTCTGTCTCTCTGGCAAGGAGGCTCAGATCAGAGACTGCTCCTCTCCTCTGTCTCTCTGGCAGGGAGGCTCAGAACAGAGACTGCTCCTCTCCTCTGTCTCTCTGGCAAGGAGGCTCAGATCAGAGACTGCTCCTCTCCTCTGTCTCTCTGGCAGGGAAGCTCAGATCAGAGACTGCTCCTCTCCTCAGTCTCTCTGGCAAGGAGGCTCAGATCAGAGACTGCTCCTCTCCTCTGTCTCTCTGGCAGGGAAGCTCAGATCAGAGACTGCTCCTCTCCTCTGTCTCTCTGGCAGGGAGGCTCAGATCAGAGACTGCAGCATTTCTCTCCTCGGTGCTCAACTGTATGGCACTGGCTTTGGAGCCCAGACATATTCTTCCCTCCTTTCCCTTCTCCATGGACGTGCATTGGCTCCTTCCTTGTCCTCATAAGGCTACGGTCAAAAGTATTAGCGCTATTTTGGGAATAGGGTGCCATTGACTCTGCTCCAGTGAACTGGACAGTAAAGACTTAATATAGTGTATTTCCGTCTTCAGGTGGTGCTTGATTGGTAGCAGGGACAGAAAAATATCCAGGCTTCTGTTTACGAATCACCTCTAAGATAACGGCTTGGCTTCAAAGAAGTATCTCATAATGTCCGTATGTAAACTGTAGGAGATGGCGTTTGGAACTGCATGCTGTGGTGGGTGGTCTGTATGTTTACGTAGATGCTCATCTCGATGGGGGTGTTGGCAGGCAGTGGTTTAGTCAGTGTGCCTGCTGCTGAGAGGCATGACCATTAGTAGGCAGTGGTACACCAGACTGAGGGGGATGTATACACACGCTCACATACACACACATATACACACACATATATACACACACATATACAGTGGGGAGAACAAGTATTTGATACACTGCCGATTTTGCAGGTTTTCCTACTTACAAAGCATGTAGAGGTCTGTAATATTTATCATAGGTACAGTTCAACTGTGAGAGACGGAATCTAAAACAAAAATCCAGAAAATCACGATTGTGCATCTGTAAAAGTTTGTGAGTGTTTTTGGTGACAAGCCAAATTTCTTCAGCCTCCTGAGGTTGAAGAGGCGCTGTTACACCTTCTTCACCACGCTGTTTGTGTGGGTGGACCATTTCAGTTTGTCCGTGATGTGTACGCTAAGGAACTTTCCACCTTCTCCACCACTGTCCCGTCGATGTGGATAGGGAGGTGCTCCCTCTGCTGTTTCCTGAAGTCCACGATCATGTCCTTTGTTTTGTTGACGTTGAGTGTGAGTGTGAGGTTATTTTCCTGACACCACACTCTGAGGGCCCTCACCTCCTCCCTGTAGGCCGTCTCGTCGTTGTTGGTAATCAAGCCTACCACTGTAGTGTCGTCTGCAAACTTGATGATTGAGTTGGAGGCATGCATGGCCACGCAGTAATTAGTGAACAGGGAGTACAGGAGAGGGCTGAGAACGCACCCTTGTGGGGCCCCAGTGTTGAGGATCAGTGGGGTGGAGATGTTGTTTCCTACCCTCACCACCTGGGGGCGTCCTGTCAGAAAGTCCAGGACCCAGTTGCACAGGGCGGGATCGAGACCCAGGGTCTCAAGCTTAATGACGAGTTTGGAGGGTATTATGGTGTTAAATGCTGAGCTGTAGTCGATGAACAGCATTCTTACATAGGTATTCCTCTTGTCCAGATGGGTTAGGGCAGTGTGCAATGCGATTGCGATTGCGTCGTCTGTGGACCTTTTGGGGCGGTAAGCAAATTGAAGTGGGTCTAGGGTGTCAGGTAGGGTGGAGGTGATATGATCCTTGACTAGTCTCTCAAAGCACTTCATGATGACGGAAGTGAGTGCTACGGGGCAATAGTCATTTAGCTTAGTTACCTTAGCTTTCTTGGGAACAGGAACAATGGTGACCCTCTTGAAGCATGTGGGAACAGCAGACTGGGATAGGGATTGATTGAATATGTCCGTAAACACACCAGCCAGCTGGTCTGCGCATGCTCTGAGGACACGGCTAGGGATGCCATCTGGGCCGGCAGCCTTGCAAGGGTTAACACGTTTAAATGTTTTACTCACTTTGGCTGCGGTGAAGGAAAGCCTGCAGGTTTTGGTAACGGGCCGTGTCGTTGGCATTGTATTGTCCTCAAAGCGAGCAAAGAAGTTGTTTAGTTAGTCTGGGAGCAAGACATCGGGGTCCGAGATGGGGCTAGTTTTCTTTTTGCAGACCGTGATTGACCGTGATTTCCAAGGTGGCTTAGCAGTTCAGACGTCTTTTTCTGTTCCGTATTGTTCGTGTCCTGTATATATATATATTTACACCTTTCTTCGCATATCTTTTATCTATTTTATTATCCAAGAACTCAACTACAAAAGCTTTCCTGCAAAAGCTTTCCTGCAACCCGCTTCACCAATTACAAAAGTATTACTTACCTCAATCTGAAAATCCATCGTGGAAGCTAGCCAGGGGCTAATTCAGAAGATAGCCTGAAAGCTTAACCAGAAGCTACTCCGATAGCTAGCCAGAAGCTAATCTGTAGCTGCCCCGAAATTAGCCGGTTTGCTGGCTAGCGTTGGTGTTTCAGCTGCCCACGTTTAGTGGTCATCAGCTATTCCTTTAGCTCGATAATCTACCGGCACTTTTGTGCAACGCGACTCGGACCGGAGCATTCCGGGACTCTTTTTTTTTTTTTTTTCTCTCAGTTTCCCCGGATTCCAGCCGCAGGCTCTGGACACTTGTACCTTGATTTCGCAGCTAGCTAGCTGCAAACCGTGTGACTATTGGCTTACGTCGACCCCGGAGCAAACTCTAATCATTCTGGAGCTAGCCAGCTGAGGAGTTCCATCACCACCCGGACCCGTTTCTTTTGTTGCTGCTGCAGATACGGAACCCCACCGGGCCTTCACGACTGACTGCCGCGACTGACTGCCGACGTTATCTGCCCGAGGGATTTATCCAACTGGCACCTCCGTCCCGACGTTACCTGAACGCTCATCTGAGGCCCGCTAATCGTTAGCTGTCTTATCGGCTGCTATTTGAACAAGTATATTGGACAACTATTATTATTATTATTATTTATTTATTTTATTTTTTCCTTGGGTCACTATATCTATTTTGCCAATTTGGATTGATCCCCTCTACCACACGGAACCCCACTACACGGAACCCCACTAACCTACCGACGGAAACGCACGAGGTATCTACAAACAGACCTCCATCCTATGCTACTACCGATAGCCATATACCCGGCCAGCTGTCTGGATCGCCACGACCCCAACCAACCTCTACTCACTGGACCCTTATTGATCACCCGATTAGCATGCCTCTCCTTAATGTAAATATGCCTTGTCCATTGCTGTTCTGGTTAGTGTTTATTGGCTTATTTCACTGTAGAGACTCTAGCCCTGCTCTCTATACCATATCCAACCTCTCAGTTCCACCACCCACATATGCGATGACATCACCTGGTTTCAATGATGTTTCTAGAGACAATATCTCTCTCATCATCACTCAATACCTAGGTTTACCTTCACTGTATTCACATCCTACCATACCTTTGTCTGTACATTATTCCTTTAAACTATTTTATCGCCCCCAGAAACCTCCTTTTACTCTCTGCTCTAGTAGCTCTAGGCGACCAATTCTCATAGCTTTTAGCCGTACCCTTATCCTACTCCTCCTCTGTTCCTCTGGTGATGTAGAGGTGAATCCAGGCCCTGCAGTACCTGGCTCCACTCCTATTCCCCAGGCGCTCTCTTTTGATGACTTCTGTAACCGTAATAGCCTTGGCTTCATGCATGTTAACATTAGAAGCCTCCTCCCTAAGTTTGTTTTGTTCACTGCTTTAGCACACTCTGCCAACCCGGATGTTTTAGCCGTGTCTGAATCCTGGCTTAGAAAGACCACCAAAAATTCAGACATTTTCATCCCCAATTACAAGATTTTCAGACAAGATAGAACGGCCAAAGGGGGCGGTGTTGCAATCTACTGCAAAGACTGCCTGCAGAGTTCTGTTATACTATCCAGGTCTGTTCCCAAACAATTTGAACTTCTACTTTTAAAAATCCACCTCTCTAAAAACAAGTCTCTCACCGTTGCCGCCTGCTATAGACCACCCTCTGCCCCCAGCTGTGCTCTGGACACTATATGTGAACTGATTGCCCCCCATCTATCTTCAGAGCTCGTGCTGCTAGGCGACCTAAATTTGAACATGCTCAACACCCCAGCCACCCTACAATCTAAGCTTGATGCCCTCAATCTCACACAAATTATAAATGAACCTACCAGGTACCACCCCAATTCCGTAAACACGGGTACCCTCATAGATATCATCCTAACAAACTTGCCCTCCAAATACACCTCTGCTGTTTTCAACCAAGATCTCAGCGATCACTGCCTCATTGCCTGCATCCGTAATGGGTCAGCGGTCAAACGACCTCCACTCATCACTGTCAAACGCTCCCTGAAACACTTCAGCGAGCAGGCCTTTCTAATCGACCTGGCCGGGGTATCCTGGAAGGATATTGATCTCATCCCGTCAGTAGAGGATGCCTGGTCATTTTTTAAAAATGCCTTCCTCACCATCTTGAATAAGCATGCCCCATTCAAGAAATTTAGAACCAGGAACAGATATAGCCCTTGGTTCTCTCCTGACCTGACTGCCCTTAACCAACAGAAAAACATCCTATGGCGTTCTGCATTAGCATCGAACAGCCCCCGTGATATGCAACTTTTCAGGGAAGCCAGAAACCAATATACACAGGCAGTTAGAACAGCCAAGGCTAGCTATTTCAAGCAGAAATTTGCTTCCTGCAACACAAATTCAAAAAAGTTCTGGGACACCGTAAAGTCCATGGAGAATAAGAACACCTCCTCCCAGCTTCCAACCGCTCTGAAGATAGGAAACACTGTCACCACCGACAAATCCACTATAATCGAGAATTTCAATAAGCATTTTTCTACGGCTGGCCATGCTTTCCACCTGGCTACCCCCACCCCGGACAACAGCACTGCCCTCCCCTCTGCTACTCGCCCAAGCCTTCCCCATTTCTCTTTCTCCCAAATACAGTCAGCTGATGTTCTAAATGAGCTGCAAAATCTGGACCCTTACAAATCAGCCGGGCTAGATAATCTGGACCCTTTCTTTCTAAAACTATCTGCTGAAATTGTTGCCACCCCTATTACTAGCCTCTTCAACCTCTCTTTCGTGTCGTCTGAGATCCCCAAAGATTGGAAAGCAGCTGCGGTTATCCCCCTCTTCAAAGGGGGGGACACCCTTGACCCTAACTGCTACAGACCTATATCTATCCTACCCTGCCTTTCTAAGGTCTTCGAAAGCCAAGTCAACAAACAGATTACCGACCATTTCGAATCCCACCACACCTTCTCCGCAATGCAATCTGGTTTCAGAGCTGGTCATGGGTGCACCTCAGCTACGCTCAAGGTCATAAACGATATCGTAACCGCCATCGATAGGAAACAATACTGTGCAGCCGTATTCATTGACCTGGCCAAGGCCTTTGACTCTGTCAATCACCACATCCTCATTGGCAGACTCGACAGCCTTGGTTTCTCTAATGATTGCCTCGCCTGGTTCACCAACTACTTCTCTGATCGAGTTCAGTGTGTCAAATCGGAGGGTCTGTTGTCCGGGCCTCTGGCAGTCTCTATGGGGGTGCCACAGGGTTCAATTCTTGGACCGACTCTCTTCTCTGTTTACATCAATGATGTCGCTCTTGCTGCTGGTGATTCTCTGATCCACCTCTACGCAGACGACACTATTCTGTACACTTCTGGCCCTTCTTTTGACACTGTGTTAACAACCCTCCAGGCGAGCTTCAATGCCATACAACTCTCCTTCCGTGGCCTCCAACTGCTCTTAAATACAAGTAAAACCAAATGCATGCTCTTCAACCGATCGCTGCCTGCTCCTGCCCGCCTGTCCAACATCACTACTTTGGACGGCTCTGACTTAGAATATGTGGACACCTACAAATACCTAGGTGTCTGGTTAGACTGCAAACTCTCCTTCCAGACTCACATCAAACATCTCCAATCCAAAGTCAAATCTAGAATTGGCTTCCTATTCCGCAACAAAGCATCCTTTACTCATGCTGCCAAACATACCCTTGTAAAACTGACCATCCTACCAATCCTCGACTTCGGTGATGTCATTTACAAAATAGCCTCCAAAACCCTACTCAATAAATTGGATGCAGTCTATCACAGTGCCATCCGTTTTGTCACCAAAGCCCCATATACTACCCACCACTGCGACCTGTACACTCTCGTTGGCTGGCCCTCGCTTCATACTCGTCGCCAAACCCACTGGTTCCAGGTCATCTACAAGACCCTGCTAGGTAAAGTCCCCCCTTATCTCAGCTCGCTGGTCACCATAGCAGCACCTACCTGTAGCACGCGCTCCAGCAGGTATATCTCTCTAGTCACCCCCAAAACCAATTCTTCCTTTGGACGCCTCTCCTTCCAGTTCTCTGCTGCCAATGACTGGAACGAACTACAAAAATCTCTGAAACTGGAAACACCTATCTCCCTCACTAGCTTTAAGCACCAGCTGTCAGAGCAGCTCATAGATTACTGCACCTGTATATAACCTATCTACAATTTAGCCCAAACAACTACCTCTTTACCTACTGTATTTATTTATTAATTTATTTTGCTCCTTTGCACCCCTTTATTTCTGTCTCTACTTTGCACTTTCTTCCACCGCAAACCAACCATTCCATTGTTTTTTTAGTTTTTATTTTACGTGCTGTGTTGTACTCACTTCGCCTCCATGGCCTTTTATATTTTTATTTATTTATACATATATTTGTTTGCCTTCACCTCCCTTATCTCACCTCACTTGCTCACATTGTATATAGACTTATTTTTTTTTTTTTTTTTTTACTGTATTATTGACTATATGTTGTTTTACTCCATGTGTAACTATGTGTTGTTGTATGTGTCGAACTGCTTTGCTTTATCTTGGCCAGGTCGCAATTGTAAATGAGAACGTGTTCTCAATTTGCCTACCTGGTTAAATAAAGGTTAAATAAATAAAATAAAAAAATTGACTGTAGACCCTGCCACATACCTCTCGTGCCTGAGCCATTGAATTGCGACTCTACTTTGTCTCTATACTGACGCTTAGCTTGTTTGATTGCCTTGCGGAGGGAATAACTACACTGTTTGAATTCGGTCATGTTTCCGGTCACCTTGCCCTGATTAAAAGCAGTTCGAGCTTTCAGGTTTGCGCGAATGCTGCCATCAATCCACGGTTACTGGTTGGGGAAGGTTTTAATTGTCACTGTGGGTACAACATCACCGATGCACTCGCTAATAAACTCGCTCACTGAATCAGCGTATACATCAATGTTGTTGTTCGGCGCTATCCGGCACATATCCCAGTCCACGTGATCGAAGCAATCTTGAAGCATGTGAGGTGAGGAGTCTCCTCCAGTAAACATACAGTAATTAAACACAGGGAAACACTCTGACATGATTTCAGCTCCACACAGTTTGTGTGTGTGTGTGTGTGTGTGTGTGTGTGTGTGTGTGTGTGTGTGTGTGTGTGTGTGTGTGTGTGTGTGTGTGTGTGTGTGTGTGTGTGTGTGTGTGTGTGTGTGTGTGTGTGTGTGTGTGTGTGTGTTCTTACATAACAGAACCTTGAGATTTTAAAGGAACTCTTTGATCAAAAACTCCTCCTCTATATTATTTCCATCCTTTCCTCTTCTTAGAACTTTGTTAATGTTCAACTGGTCTCTGATTGACTACATGTGAGTCTGTATCTTGTTGCTATGGTAACTGAACTTGGTAACTGAAATGAAGCATAGCATATCGGTACTATTCATATCCCTGATATGAGGAGTTATGTGATCCTTATCATATCCATACAAAGTTGTCTAACTGTAGTGTTCCTCTCTTTGCAGGGACAGAAAGGCCATCCAGGTCCTGCTGGTCAACCAGGAGATTCTGTGAGTATTCTGTTCTATCATATCGTATCAATAACTTCTGCTAACGATACATGAACATAGGATAGCTCAGAATCTGGTCTGGTAAAGTCCTATTGCAGATTGGGCAGCTTCCGCAAAGCACTGTTACGTTCAACTTATTCTCATGAGTAACAGCTTCATATAGTTTTGCTTGTTTCAGTAGTTATTTTAACTGCCCTATTTCTGTGTCTTTGAACTGGTGTTAATGTGTGATGTTCCTGACTGCATCCTCGGTCTAAAAATATACAGGTTAAGAAACATTCCATGCAGCAGCTTTAGAACACTAAGCAAATTCATTGGACCAGTGCCGTTAAAAGCTTTTTGCAAAGTGTTATGGGATATTAGAATCCCTTTGTCTTATCCTTCGTCATCTTCAACCTAGACTGTGTTTAAACCACTGCATACATCAGACAATAGACTCTCCATCTGTTTACCCAACGAAGCTGAAGCTATGGCTCGGCTGTCAGAACACATTGCTCCCTGAGGACCCAAACATGAATTCCTGAACAGAGAAAAGAAAAGAGGGAGAGAGGGAGAGAGAGAGAGAGACAAAGGTAGAGTGGGAGGGAAGGAGAGAGATAGAGAGAAGGAAAATATATATATACAGTGGGGAGAACAAGTATTTGATACACTGCCGATTTTGCAGGTTTTCCTACTTACAAAGCATGTAGAGGTCTGTCATTTTTATCATAGGTACACTTCAACTGTGAGAGACGGAATCTAAAACAAAAATCCAGAAAATCACATTGTATGATTTTTAAGTAATTAATTTGCATTTTATTGCATGACATAAGTATTTGATCACCTACCAACCAGTAAGAATTCCGGCTCTCACAGACCTGTTAGTTTTTCTTTAAGAAGCCCTCCTGTTCTCCACTCATTACCTGTATTAACTGCACCTGTTTGAACTCGTTACCTGTATAAAAGACACCTGTCCACACACTCAATCAAACAGACTCCAACCTCTCCACAATGGCCAAGACCAGAGAGCTGTGTAAGGACATCAGGGATAAATTGTAGACCTGTACAAGGCTGGGATGGGCTACAGGACAATAGCCAAGCAGCTTGGTGAGAAGGCAACAACTGTTGGCACAATTTTTAGAAAATGGAAGAAGTTCAAGATGACGGTCAATCACCCTCGGTCTGGGGCTCCATGCAAGATCTCACCTCGTGGGGCATCAATGATCATGAAGAATGTGAGGGATCAGCCCAGAACTACACGGCAGGACCTGGTCAATGACCTGAAGAGAGCTGGGACCACAGTCTCAAAGAAAACCATTAGTAACACACTACGCCGTCATGGATTAAAATCCTGCAGCGCACGCAAGGTCCCCCTGCTCAAGCCAGCGCATGTCCAGGCCCGTCTGAAGTTTGCCAATGACCATCTGGATGATCCAGAGGAGGAATGGGAGAAGGTCATGTGGTCTGATGAGACAAAAATAGAGATTTTTGCTCTAAACTCCACTCGCCGTGTTTGGAGGAATAGAAGGATGAGTACAACCCCAAGAACACCATCCCAACCGTGAAGCATGGAGGTGGAAACATCATTCTTTGGGGATGCTTTTCTGCAAAGGGGACAGGACGACTGCACCGTATTGAAGGGAGGATGGATGGGGCCATGTATCGCGAGATCTTGACCAACAACCTCCTTCCCTCAGTAAGAGCATTGAAGATGGGTCGTGGCTGGGTCTTCCAGCATGACAACGACCCGAAACACACAGCCAGGGCAACTAAGGAGTGGCTCCGTAGGAAGCATCTCAAGGTCCTGGAGTGGCCTAGCCAGTCTCCAGACCTGAACCCAATAGAAAATCTTTGGAGGGAGCCAAAAGTCCGTATTGCCCAGCGACAGCCCCGAAACCTGAAGGATCTGGAGAAGGTCTGTATGGAGGAGTGGGCCAAAATCCCTGCTGCAGTGTGTGCAAACCTGGTCAAGAACTACAGGAAACGTATGATCTCTGTAATTGCAAACTAAGGTTTCTGTACCAAATATTCAGTTCTGCTTTTCTGATGTATCAAATACTTATGTCATGCAATAAAATGCAAATTAATTACTTAAAAATCATACAATGTGATTTTCTGGATTTTTGTTTTAGATTCCTTCTCTCACAGTTGAAGTGTACCTATGATAAAAATTACAGACCTCTACATGCTTTGTAAGTAGGAAAACCTGCAAAATTGTCAGTGTATCAAATACTTGTTCTCCCCACTGTATATAGCGAGAGAGAGAGGGAGAGAGAGAGATCCGAGAAGGAGAGAGAGAAGAAAAAGAAGGCCATTAGAAGGAGGAGGAGACTAAGCCTTGTCAGGGGAGGATGTTAAACATGAACACATTAGTTCTTAAGCAATGTTGGCCAGAGAAATTTTGTTTTTGGCAGATCTTAAATTGGGTCAAATAGTCTGGACAACCTAAGGTCACTTCTCCCAGGGAATCCAAAGAAATACTAAAAATAGTGTTTAGTGCGTTTACATTCACTACAAAGAATGTGCAATGTGTAGTGTACTATCAGTACAAAGAGTCTTGAGTTCTCACTGACCACATGGCCTGAGCAGGAACATGATCTGAGCCTTAGTTAAAGGCTATACGTAGGGCCCAGAGTTGTTCCTGGTCAGGTTGATGTGGTCAGGAAAGGTCCTAGTGATCTAGAGTATCACTGAGACTCTTTGGCTCTTCTGTTGCTGTATGCAACACTGGGCTCTCACAGCGATGTTCGTGTTTGGGTTTTCAGTGGGAAATGAAAATGCATGATGCATAAACATCATTGCCGGTAGTCTGTAATTACATTGGTTGGCTCTCATTACAAATAAGCGGTAATTTTCCATTCATTAAAAAACCCATGTTGTTCTTTGCATATATTTAAAGTAAAAAAAAAAAAAAGTATTTAAAGTTTCATGAAGGGATTAATTGAACATTTATTTCACCACATGGAAAATATTTTAGTGAAGGAAAGCCCCATGATTAACAGACTACTACTGTACAGTAGTCAAACTGTACGTGGTTCTACCACAACGTAAAACTACCCACTGGGAGTCCGTTGAACTTCATTGAAAATAGAGCGTCAATATTTGCAGTGGCTCTCCTGTGCTGACGAAACAAAGGTTCTTTATGAAGAGTGTGTAGATGGAACCCTCTCCCTGTATTTCCCCCTTTTCCTGAACTCACACTGCTTCACTCCAACGACATGAAGGCTGAGAAAGACACAACTATTGTGGCAACCCCCGCCCCCCCTCTTTCATCTCAATCCTTCTCTCTCGTTTCACTCACTCCTTCTCTCCTTTCCCTCTTTCCGCAGGGCGAGCAAGGGGCAGACGGAAGCCCAGGGGCCAAAGGTTATCCTGGCAGGCAGGTGCAGTAAATCTAGTGTCGCGGTGCTGGATAAGCAGGACTACACACACCATACAGTACATTAAGAGCTGTAAGAAAGAGAGAGGTGCTAGCTAAGGCTAAGCTAAGCAGGACTACACA
This sequence comes from Salvelinus alpinus, assembly GCF_045679555.1. Taxonomy (NCBI): domain Eukaryota; kingdom Metazoa; phylum Chordata; class Actinopteri; order Salmoniformes; family Salmonidae; genus Salvelinus; species Salvelinus alpinus. The sequence continues at coordinate 12,764,412 of NC_092104.1, read as the reverse complement.
CCATACAGTACATTAACAGCTGTAAGAGAGAGAGAGATGCTAGCTAAGGCTAAGCTAAGCAGGACTACAGTACACACAGTAAACACACTCATGTCTAGTGTTCTGGTGCTGGCTAAAGCTAAGGCTAAGCGGGGCTACAGTACACACACCAAACACACTCTGCTCATAAGAGGCTAGAGTGAGGGATTGGGAGTGTAAACACTCTGGACGAGGTGGGCAGAGAGAATGAAAGGGTCTTTGAAAGAGCTGCAACACTGTAAGACTGTCAAAAGCACCTGTGGCAGGATTTGGGATATGATTCTTTGGTTTGCTGCCACTGGACTTGCCATAGGCTTTTACTTAGTAGTCAATACCTTGACTGAACATGGAAATGCAATCAATCTGTGACTAACGTAGCCCCCCCCCCCCCATGGAATACGTTTCCTTAGGAGTCTTTAGGAGCTCACACTGTGAGTTTCATGCAGCGTTGCCACTTCTGGGAATATCATTTGAATACGTTTTTAAAAGTCTCTCATTGCTGAGTAGTATGTGTGTTTCTCCACGAGGTAAAACATGCTTCCTCCCTGCTGTCCAGAACGCACGTTTGTAACGCCACCTACACACACGCACAGCTGCAAAATCACTCATAGCTCGGCTTATTAGAAAATGTTTATGCTAGCTTAGAGTTCAGACCTGGGGCGTAGTGTTTTGTCACTGTTTCTTTAGTGCTCTTTCCCTGTCACTGTTGTAACTCCCCAGATATATACATACACACACACACACACACACACACACACACACACACACACACACACACAAACGCACACACACTGTTGTAACTCCCTAGCTAGACACACACTTCAGACACCCACACACTTCAGACTGATGGATTAGGTTTTAGCACCCCCTACCATCTGTGGACTGTGAATCACTGGCTACAGTGAGGAGTTGAGACAGTGTGAATCACTTGACCAGCTGGTCTCCTGAGGAGTTGAGACAGTGTGAATCACTGGACCAGTTGAGACAGTGCAGATAGAGCCCATGTATGTTCATTAAGGTCTGCTCAACTTCAAGATGACATAATGGAGATGTTCTATGAGTCCCAAACAAGACTGTCCCTCCACTAATCTGCATGCCTGTAAACACATCTTGGAAATATTCAGCCAAAACGAATAATCGTCAGTTAGTTATGATAGCACTATGTGAAAGCATAGTGAAAGCACTAATCACAATTTGGGTCCAATCCACTTACAATTCTATCTGTTTTATGGACATTAAACATTTAATGTATTGTATGCATTATGAAATGCATTATGTAAATCCATTTGTAATGTAATTTGTTATGCTGTGCTCTGTAGGGTTTACCTGGGCCTGTTGGCATTATGGGGCCTAAAGGAGTCCGGGTGAGTCATCTAAAAAATGGCATTAACAAAGTACTATCTCTGTTCTGTATAGGGTTGTTAATCAGTTGTCAAGATACTATATAACTTGACTGTGCTTTTTGTTCTGTTTTGAGTGTTTCTGTCTGATAAATGTCACAGATACAGAGAATCCGGAAAGTATTCAGACCCCTTGACTTTTTCCACATCTTGTTGCGTTTCAGACTTATTCTAAAATTGATTTTAAAAAATGTGTTCTCATCAATTACACACAATACCCCATAATGACAAAGCAAAAAAAGGTTTTAAGAAATGTTTGCAAATGTATAAAAAATAAAAAACTTAAATATATCACATTTAAATAAGTATTCAGACCATTTACTCAGTACTTTGTTGAAGCACTTTTGGCAGTGATTACAGCCTCGAGTCTTCTTGGGTATGACGCTACAAGCTTGGCACACCTGTATTTGGGGAGTTTCTCCCGTGCTTCTCTGCAGATCCTTTCAAGCTCTGTCAGGTTGGATGGGGAGCGTCGCTGCACAGCTATTTTCAGGTCTCTCCAGAGATGTTCAATCAGGTTCAAGTCCGTGCTCTGGCTGGGCCACTCAAGGACATTCAGAGACTTGTCCCAAAGCCACTCCTGCGTTGTTTTGGCTGTGTGCTTAGGGTCGTTGTCCTGTTGGAAGGTGAACCTTTGCCTCAGTCTGAGGTCCTGAGTGCTCTGGAGCAGGTTTTTATCAAGGATCTCTCTGTAATTTGCTCTGTTCATATTTTCCTTGATTCTGACTAGTCTCTAAGTCCCTGCCGCTGAAAAACTTCCCCACAGCATGATGCTGCCACCACCATGCTTCACCGTAGGGATGGTGCCAGGTTTCCTCCAGATATGACGCTTGGCATTCAGGCCAAAGAGTTCAATCTTGGTTTCATCAGACCAGAGAATCTTGTTTCTCATGGTCTGAGAGTCCTTTAGGTGCCTTTTGGCAAACTCCAAGAGGGCTGTCAATCTACCAAAAAGGCCTGATAGGTGGAGTGCTGCAGAGATGGTTGTCCTTCTGGAGGGTTCTCCCATCTCCACGGAGGAACTCTGCAGCTCTGTCAGAGTGACCATTGGGTTCATTGTCACTTCCCTGACCAGGCCCTTCTCCCCCGGTTGCTCAGTTTGGCCAGACGGCTAGCTCTAGGAAGAGTCTTGGTGATTCCAAACTTCTTCCATTTAAGAATGATGGAGGTCACTGTGTTCTTGGGGACCTTTAATGCTGGATACAATTTTTGGTACCCTTCTCCAGATCTGTGCCTCAACACAATCCTGTCTCGGAGCTCTACGGACAATTCCTTCGACCTCATGGCTTGGTTTTTGCTCTGACATGCACTGTCAACTGTGGGACCTTATATAGACAGGTGTGTGCATTTATAAATAATGTCCAATCACTTGAATTTACCACAAGTGGACTCCAATCAAGTTGGAGAAACATCTCAAGGGTGATCAATGGAAACAGGATGCACCTGAGCTCAATTTCGAGTATCATAGTAAAGAGTCTGAATACTTATGTAAATAAGGGATTCATGTTTTTTATTTTTAATACATTTGCTAAATTTTCTAAAAAGCCTGTTTTCACTTTGTATTTATGGGATATTGTGTGTAGATTGATGATTTAAAAAAATGTTTAATCCATTTTAGAATAATGATGTAACGTAACAGAATGTGGAAAAACACAAGGGGTCTGAATACTGAATGCACTGTATTTGTTTTTATAGAATGATATGTACCGAATGAACCTTACTGAATATTCACTGTTTGATATGATTTCTATCATGTTCTATTTACTTCCTGTATAAATCTACGGCCAATAGAGTCATATCATTGAAATATGTTTAGAAGATTCTTTATGACTTCTGTCAAGGTAGTACAGTACAGTACACTGCATCACTGTCAACCAGGGTGCCTGCCCAAGACATGTTACATATTAAAACACAGTATAGTTTTTGAAGACAAAGAGTAAGGCCACACAGTCAAATTCTCTGTTTGTACAGTACAGTACACCCTACTCTAAAGATGACTTTGTTCCAGAGGTCTCTAGCCACTTGCTGTGTTAAATAAGCTGTGAAAAGCATGTTAAATAAATCAACAAGACCAGAGCGGTCACATAAAAAAGCCATAATGTAAACACCATTCGTCGAAAAAGCTGGCCCTGTTAACTCACCATGATTAAAATCACAGAGCTCTTTGTGGTGATGCTGGTACAACAAGAGATTTGAGGTGCTGTAAAAGTAATTAGCTTGTGTTGAAAAACTTTAAACCTGAATGTCAATTGTTGTTGCTGGTGATATTTGTTGATATTTGTTGTTGTTATTGTTGTTGTTGTATTTGTTGTTGCTAGTATAGTACCAACAGCTATACCACCCTGCATCCTTCTGCTGGCTTTCATCTGAAGACCAACATGGTCCTCTTGAATTTATTTTTTCCCTTTGATCATCTCTTGTCCTCCAGTTCCCCTATGCCTCCCTCCCTCCCTCCTCTAGCCCTCCTCCTTCCATCTAGCCCTCCTCTAGCCCTCCTCTAGCCCTCCTCTAGCCCTCCTCCCTCCCTCCTCTAGCCTTCCTTTCTCCCTCCTCTAGCCCTCCTCCCTCCCTCCTGTAGTCCTCTTCTAACCCTCCTCTAGCCCTCCTTTCTCCCTCCTCTCTCCCTCCTCCTTCCATCTAATTCTCCTCCCTCCCTCCTCTCTACCGCCTCTAGCCCTCCTCCCTCCCTCCTCTAGCCCTCCTCCCTCCATCTAGCCCTCCTCCCTCCCTCCCTCCTCTCTACCTCCTCTAGCCCTCCTCCCTCCCTCCTCTAGCCCTCCTCCCTCCCTCCTCTAGCCCTCCTCCCTCCCTCCTCTAGCCCTCATCCCTCCCACCTCTAGCCCTCATCCCTTCCTCCTCTAGCCCTCCTCTAGCCTTCCTCCCTCCATCTAGCCCTCCTCCCTCCCTCCTCTCTACCTCCTCTAGCCCTCCTCCCTCCCTCCTCTAGTCCTCCTCCCTCCCTCCTCTAGCCCTCATCCCTCCCTCCTCTAGCCCTCCTCCCTCCCTCCTCTAGCCCTCCTCCCTCCATCTAACCCTCCTCCCTCCCTCCTCTCTACCTCCTCTAGCCCTCCTCCCTCCCTCCTCTAGCCCTCCTCCCTCCCTCCTCTAGCCCTCATCCCTCCCTCCTCTAGCTCTCCTCCCTCCCTCCTCTAGCCCTCCTCCCTCCCTCCTCTAGCCCTCATCCCTCCCTCCTCTAGCCCTCCTCCCTCCCTCCTCTAGCCCTCCTCCCTCCCTCCTCTAGCCCTCATCCCTCCCACCTCTAGCCCTCATCCCTCCCTCCTCTAGCCCTCCTCTAGCCCTCCTCCCTCCCACCTCTAGCCCTCATCCCTTCCTCCTCTAGCCCTCCTCTAGCCCTCCTCCCTCCATCTAGCCCTCCTCCCTCCCTCCTCTCTACCTCCTCTAGCCCTCCTCCCTCCCTCCTCTAGTCCTCCTCCCTCCCTCCTCTAGCCCTCATCCCTCCCTCCTCTAGCCCTCCTCCCTCCCTCCTCTAGCCCTCCTCCCTCCATCTAGCCCTCCTCCCTCCCTCCTCTCTACCTCCTCTAGCCCTCCTCCCTCCCTCCTCTAGCCCTCCTCCCTCCCTCCTCTAGCCCTCATCCCTCCCTCCTCTAGCCTTCCTCCCTCCCTCCTCTAACCCTCATCCCTCCCTCCTCTAGCCCTCCTCCCTTCCTCATCTAGCCCTCCTCTAGCCCTCCTCCCTCCCTCCTCTAGCCCTCCTTTCTCCCTCCTCTCTCCCTCCTCCTTCCATCTAGCTCTCCTCCCTCCCTCCTCTCTACCTCCTCTAGCCCTCCTCCCTCTCTCCTCTAGCCCTCCTCCCTCCATCTAGCCCTCCTCCCTCCCTCCTCTCTACCTCCTCTAGCCCTCCTCCCTCCCTCCTCTAGCCCTCCTCCCTCCCTCCTCTAGCCTTCCTCCCTCCCTCCTCTAGCCCTCATCCCTCCCTCCTCTAGCCCTCCTCCCTCCCTCCTCTAGCCCTCCTCCCTCCATCTAGCCCTCCTCCCTCCCTCCTCTCTACCTCCTCTAGCCCTCCTCCCTCCCTCCTCTAGCCCTCCTCCCTCCCTCCTCTAGCCCTCCTCCCTCCCTCCTCTAGCCCTCCTCCCTCCCTCCTCTAGCCCTCCTCCCTCCCTCCTCTAGCCCTCCTCCCTCCCTCCTCTAGCCCTCATCCCTCCCTCCTCTAGCTCTCCTCCCTCCCTCCTCTAGCCCTCCTCCCTCCCTCCTCTAGCCCTCCTCCCTCCCTCCTCTAGCCCTCCTCCCTCCCTCCTCTAGCCCTCATCCCTCCCACCTCTAGCCCTCATCCCTCCCTCCTCTAGCCCTCCTCTAGCCCTCCTCCCTCCCACCTCTAGCCCTCATCCCTTCCTCCTCTAGCCCTCCTCTAGCCCTCCTCCCTCCATCTAGCCCTCCTCCCTCCCTCCTCTCTACCTCCTCTAGCCCTCCTCCCTCCCTCCTCTAGTCCTCCTCCCTCCCTCCTCTAGCCCTCATCCCTCCCTCCTCTAGCCCTCCTCCCTCCCTCCTCTAGCCCTCCTCCCTCCATCTAGCCCTCCTCCCTCCCTCCTCTCTACCTCCTCTAGCCCTCCTCCCTCCCTCCTCTAGCCCTCCTCCCTCCCTCCTCTAGCCCTCATCCCTCCCTCCTCTAGCCTTCCTCCCTCCCTCCTCTAACCCTCATCCCTCCCTCCTCTAGCCCTCCTCCCTTCCTCATCTAGCCCTCCTCTAGCCCTCCTCCCTCCCTCCTCTAGCCCTCCTTTCTCCCTCCTCTCTCCCTCCTCCTTCCATCTAGCTCTCCTCCCTCCCTCCTCTCTACCTCCTCTAGCCCTCCTCCCTCTCTCCTCTAGCCCTCCTCCCTCCATCTAGCCCTCCTCCCTCCCTCCTCTCTACCTCCTCTAGCCCTCCTCCCTCCCTCCTCTAGCCCTCCTCCCTCCCTCCTCTAGCCTTCCTCCCTCCCTCCTCTAGCCCTCATCCCTCCCTCCTCTAGCCCTCCTCCCTCCCTCCTCTAGCCCTCCTCCCTCCATCTAGCCCTCCTCCCTCCCTCCTCTCTACCTCCTCTAGCCCTCCTCCCTCCCTCCTCTAGCCCTCCTCCCTCCCTCCTCTAGCCCTCCTCCCTCCCTCCTCTAGCCCTCCTCCCTCCCTCCTCTAGCCCTCCTCTCTACCTCCTCTAGCCCTCCTCCCTCCTCTAGCCCTCGTCACTCCCTCCTATAGCCCTCCTTTCTCCCTCATCTACCCCTCCTCTCTCCCTCCACCAGCCCTCCTCTAGCCCTCCTCTCTACCTCCTCTAGTCCTCCTCTCTCCCTCCTCTAGCCCCCCTCTCCCTCCTCTAGCCCTCCTCCCTCCCTCCTCTAGCCCTCCTCTCTCCCTCCTCTAGCCCTCCTCTCTCCCTCCTCTAGTCCTCCTCTCTCCCTCCTCTAGCCCTCCCCCTCCCTCCTCTAGCCCTCCTCTCTCCCTCCTCTAGCCCCCCCTCTCCCTCCTCTAGCCCTCCCTCCTTCCTCCTCTAGCCCTCCTCTAGCCCTCCTCTAGCCCTCCATCAGTAAGCAGCCACCCTGGAATCATCAGAGATCCCTGACGTGAGGGTATGTGCCCTTGGACTACATCGTGGAAGGCAGCACCATGCAGTCCATGGGCATATACACTTGCCTCAAGGCTTTGTTCTTCATGAAGAGCCCCACCCCTGCGGCCAACAGAATCTCACCAAAAAGGACTAAAGCCACACCGATGTGATGAAACCAAAGAAGAGAGTTATAGAAATGTAATTGATCTCCTTTTTGTCCCTCATCCCTCTATTCTCCTCACCCCACTCTCTTCCCCCACTGCCTTCTTCACTATCCATTTCTTCACCTGTCTCCTCTCCTCTGCTTTATTCCATAACCCTTATTTCACCTCCTCCCTCCCGTCCATCTCTCTCTGCTCTCCCCTGTCCTCCCACTCTCCTTATCCTCTTCCTGTCACCTATACCCCTTTATCCCACCAATATTTCTGCAGGGTTTCATAGGAATCCCTGGGGTTTTTGGCCTTCCTGGACCTGATGGTGAGAGAGTAAGTAGTCCAGAATATCTCCTAGAAATATGAAAATGAATAACTATACAATAACCTTTCTACCTCTTTGAATGACTTGTTTGGTGCATTACTGAGACTAAAAAGAGACCACCTCTCTTAGTCCTATGGGAGGGGTACACAGTAGCTGAAAACTCTCCTGGGGACATTATTATCAGTCAGGATGATCAGATCTAACCCTTAGTGAGTTTAAATGATTGTGAAATAGAGGTGCTTACACTGGATGAAATGCTAGCAGTAGGCCCTCGCCTCCAAACCGCTAAAAGATGATTGGAGTAGCACTTTCCCAATACAGGATCAAGTGCTGGTGGAATTCCAGCCATCCCTACTGTTTGGATAATAGTCAGGAGATGGGCTAACACTAAGGAGCTGGAACAAGAGCTGCTTCGGAATAGCCTGACGAAGACTTATTTTCCCAGAACCCCCGCAGGCAACTGGAGTAGAATTGTAGGCTATATTAGAGAGAATTTTTGGACATGCTTGCACTAGCTTACATTTGATACAGTATGTGTTTTGGTTCTAGTAGGCTACCTTAAAGAACCAATCATAATCTGCTTGTAAAATAAATATGAAATTATTATTGACATTTACCTCTTCTTTTGCTGTTCCCCTCCTCTCTTCTTTCTTTTCCCATCCTTCTCTTTTTCTCTACCTCCTCAGGGAATTCCTGGTGTTCATGGGAAGAAGGGCAAGATGGGTAGGCCGGTAAAGATTTCTCTCAACATACCTTTTTATAGTGAATGCAATAATACCATGAAATCAACTGTTCCTTTTTCCCATTCTGTCATACCTTAAAGGTCAATTCCACCACTTTTCAACCTAATTTTCATTATCTCCAGTACAACACCAGTGTCAAAGTATGTAAAGACGCACGCATTTTTATGTTTTGTAGGGAAAAAATATAAAGTTGAAATGTTCACCAAAAGTTAAAGCGGTGACGCGGGGAGCAGGAAAATACCCTCCCTTGGTCTAGGAACATGTTGCAGGTTGAAACTCACCGTTTTTTAACTTTTAATACTACCCTGTGATGTCACAGAGAAGCATTTTTTAAAGGGCCTTTCTTCTAATCTTTTTAACCACAGACCATAGAAACAATCTGTTTTCACATGTGTAGATACTGGTTTGGTGCTGGAGATGATGAATATGAGGTTGAAAAGTGGCAAAATTGCCCTTTAAAGATACAGCTAGGGTAATTTAGTGAGTATGGCATGGCTATTATTCAGAGGAACAGTATTGAGCGTGTATGGGGGCATCTTGGCTTTAGCCAGACATCAGTGATGCATGTTGTGGTAGCCTCCACACAACCACAGTGGAAGACTGTTGAAGACTGTTGTCTTTTCACTCTTGAGATGGCTGGCTACCCCTTGAGCCTCGAGTCTGTCTGCATATTTCCACTAGTCTATACAGTATATCATTTAGAATAGGATGAGATCTCAATGGACTACAACTAGGACACTATTGGCAACTATCCCATTGATTATACACTGAGTGTGCAAAACATTAAGAACGAGACATGCTCTTTCCATGATGTTGTCTGAACAGGTGAATCCAGGTGAAAGCTATCATCACTTATTGATTTCACTTCTTAAATCCTCTTCAATCAGTGTAGATGAAGGGGAGGAGACAAGTTAAATAAGCTTTTTTAAGCCTTGAGACAATTGAGACATTGATTGTGTATGTGATATTCGAAAGTCTATTACATTGGACTATAAAAAAGCCTTTTACATTCGACAATAACAAAGTATTTTACATTAGACTATAAGAAAGTATTTCACACTGGACTATAACAAAATCTATTACATTGGAACAATGTTTTGTGCAGTGGAGGAACTTTTGGTTTTGGAATTCCAGCCCAGCTAGTCACAGACCAGGGAAGTATTTTCATTGGCGCCTGCATGGGGATTTCCAATTCTCCCAGCAACATATTGAGTTGTGCTTACATGGAAAATCCTGATGTTCCAAATTACTTATGTAATAGAGATATTTTCCCAAGCATAGCTTTACAATGTTACATGATGAAGTGGGTTATTAAGCTGACGATGGTCAGTGAACGACAATTGAAGCTGGCACAGACTATAAATAGCTGTTGAGGTAGCCTCGCTGTTAAGAGCATTTGGCCAGTAACTGAAAGGTAGGTTAGGTGGAAAATCTGTTGATGTGCCCTTGAGCAAGGCACTTAACACTAATTGCTCCTGTAAATCGCTCTGGATAAGAGTGTCTGCTAAATTACTAAGATGTCTTTTTTTTTTATGAGGAGAGTGCAACTTTAGCATTTGATGATGGCATCTCTCTGTGTGTTTGTTTCTGTGGTGCCGTACCAGCCCTTCTCCTTCTCATCTTCAGTAGCTAGTTTTTCTTCCTTACATTGAGTCGTCTAAACATTCTGTATGTTCACAGTTACTAGCGTAATGTTCTCTGAGTGGCACTTGCATATGACAGATCTAATCTGGGATCAGACGTATTACCTTTCCAGCAGATGTCGTACTACCTGCAATCTTTCAAGTAACATCTTTGAGTTAAAACAACTCAAGAGCTGAGGAGTAGCTAAATGTTTTACTTTAAACCAACACTATTATAATGTTTGGGTAAAAGCGCCATTTTGCACATTTTCGAAGGCATCACATTGCAGCAATTACCAATGTATTACTTTCCCCCAGATGTTTTACTAATGCTTAACTCAACACTCTGCCTGCCACACACATTCCATCCTTCTGAATAATATCTCATGCAATAGAAACTGCTGGTAATATCACCATCGCTTCATCTAATATTACATTTTCCATCCTCACTCTGTGGGCCTATGAGACCTCTACTACTAGTACCATTAATCATACAGGCACAGTCTATACAGTAACTACAGCGCTTGTATTCTGTGGTGGAGAAGGGCCAAGGTCGAAGCTGAAGCTACAGCAAGGTGTTGTTGACCTTGGCATTGTGACAAGCAGCACACGTTGAGCGTGTGGCCTAGCGGAAACCTCAGCCTCCCAGAGCCTCAGTGTAGCCTATCATAGCGTCACAGCTCTTGTTCTCTGGTTTTATAATGGAACAGATTGACCCAGGAGGAGGAGGAAAGGAAAGAGCCCAGTCAGCAGATCCCGGGCCAGCCAGTCAGTCCCCAGGCTGCTGGTTAGGGCTCCTGCCAGCGAGGCTCAGCGCAGCACGCGCACTCCCAAACATTCAGCCATGGAATTTCCTGCCGCCGCGCACGCACACAGTCTCTAGGAATAAAGAGTCCAAGGAGCTTGTTTACAGCATGCTGCTTGACGTGCTGCTTGACGTGCTGCATGACGTGCTGCATGACGTGCTGCTTGACGTGCTGCTGGACGTGCTGCTTGACATGCTGCTGGACGTGCTGCTTGACGTGCTGCTTGACGTGCTGCTCGCTTGCTTGGGGTTTATTCTGCAAACCTCTTTGACAGGGATGGAGTTTGTGCAGTATGGGTAAACATAAAGGAGAAGTAAAGAATCAATAAATTAATAAATTAATACTGTAGTTACTAGAAGGGAAATTAGGTAATCACTCATTAACTAAACTCATTTAGAAATTCATCACTATTATTTTATCTGCTGATGTGCTGAACTGAACGGTAAGCAAAACCACGCAACAAATACTGCATTGTAACCAATGTGCATGCCGTAATACTTTAGCTTTGTGTCTAATATACAGCCACACCATTATGGTTTTTACTAGGAAGCCCAATATTCCAAGAACATATTCTCACGGTCAACTACTCTGGGTGTGGGAAAGTAATGGTGTGTAATGATATGGTTGGCCATGCCAAGCATTATGCTTCAATACTATTCTTTTTAGTACAATTGTGTTGCTTTGCAGAATGGTTGTGTTTCAATCTGTTTCTTCCATAGTGTTTAACAGCTCTCTGCCACCCCGGTACAGAGTGATAACATGCCTACTCTCTTTGTGTTTGTGTACTCAGGGGTTTGCTGGGGACTTTGGCGAGCGGGGACCACCAGGACCAGACGGAAACCCAGTAAGTCAAACAGCAGAGATGACTGTTCCCCTGGCCATCACTTCAGACCTATGTTCAGATAATATTTATTTCTTTCAAATACTTACGTTGTGCTCTATTGAGCTTAACTGGCGCAATGGAACGAATGGTATAGTCCCAAAAGTGTAAAGCTCATTCTTCTGGCACTCCAGGCAGGCTCAATCAAACGCTCAAGGTATTTGAAAAAAACAACAACAAAAAACATTTGAGTTTCAGCCTTTATTGAAGGTTTCTGTTGTTTGTTTTTAAAGTCACAGGTCTAGCCTTTTTGTTTTTGTATCTTGGTTTGGATTCAATAATTAGCCAGTGCATTATCTCCTGAAGTATACACAACAACAATCTATTTAGAGAATTTGAATGACTGATTTACATCATTTCAGTATAGCGGTCAAGTGGGCTCAATCAGCCCGTAAATGGTGTAAATTGCATACCCTGGCTGTTTGCTTCCAGGCACTACTTAAACTCACACACACACACACACACACACACACACACACACACACACACACACACACACACACACACACACACACACACACACACACACACACACACACACACACACACACACACACACACACACACACACACACACACACAATTTGTCTGGTGAACAGACATGCTAAATAGAAGTCACACTTGATGAATTGAAAACAACCACCTTTAGTTTCCCCTGTTGGGGTACGTAAACCTCCACACTGCATTTTATTTCATTTGCTTCTTCCTGGGACCTCCCGAGGATTTCCTACTCCTGAGCCCATAATGATTCCAGCCTGCGAGTTTGTTATATAGTTACATGCCCAGAGCATCTCGTTCTGGTCTTTGATCATGTCAGACCACAGTTATCCACATTCACAGTCATGAGGGAGGGGGCTCTGGACTCTGAGATCTGGACAATTTGTCTACTGTTTTAAATGCTGCAGTAATGTCTGTAAGATCTGTAACCTAGAGCACTCACATTGCTAAGTAGTTATTATAGCAGCAGTATATACACTCTTATGCACTTCTCAGTAGCTGCATTGGTGACAACTTGGGAGAGTCAGATCACTGCATAAGTGTGTATATCCAAGCAATGAACGGTGTAGTGTACTTCACAAGGTCAAAAAGATAATCATATCTTCACTAAAGCAATTTCTTAGACCACATCCCACTCAAGCTAGTTTGACATGAGGGCATAATGTGGTTCTGAAGCTTCCTCAACTCTACCTTTCTTAACAGCTCTTTGAGTGGCAACTGTATAGAGATATTGTGATTGTCTGACCTCAACAGACCTCTACAACACCATTTCCTGCCCTGTTGTTCCAACAGGGGAGAGGGAAAGTTCCTGTTGGCTCAATAACTTCTCCTTCAGTCATAATGAAGCTAGGGGAGGAGGGAGGGGAGAAGGGGGAGGGGGCAGGAAGGCCACACTGGACTCTAACATCTATCTCTCCGTTTAGAAAAAGGTCCCCTCTTTCTCCCTTTCCCTCCGTTTCTCTATCTCTTGCTCTCGCTGTCTATCTCTTTCACTCTCTCTCCCTATCAATACAATTTCAATTTAAGGGGCTTCATTGGCATGGGAAACATATGTTTACATTGCCAAAGCAAGTGAAATAGATAATAAACAAAAGTGAAATTAACAATACAAATGTCATATTATGTATATATACAGTGTTGTAATGATGTGCAAATAGTTAAAGTATAAAAGAGAAAATAAATAAACATAAATATACGTTATATTTACAATGGTGTTTGTTCTTCACTGGTTGCCCTTTTCTTGTGACAACAGGTCACAAATCTTGCTGCTGTGATGACACACTGAGGTATTTCACCCAATAGATATGGGAGTTTAACAAAATTGGATTTGTTTTCGAATTCTTTGTGGGTCTGTGTAATCTGAGGGAAATATGTGTCTCTGATATGTTCATACATTTGGCAGGAGGTTAGAAAGTGCAGATCAGTTTCCACCTCATTTCCCTATCTCTCTCCCCCTCTCCCTCTCTCTCTCTCCTTGGAGCGGATATGGGCATGGCATGTAGCAGTGGGGTAATTACCGGGGACAACAAGCCCCTCTCTGTGTGTCGCACCATCTTTCATTAGCTTGGCCTGGCCCACGAGATGGGAGCTGGAGATTACACAAGCTATCAGGGGAAAACACAAACAAACCGAGGGCTGGGGTCTCTCCCCCCTCCTTCTGCCAGCAGCGGAAAGGAACACTGTGCCTCTCTTCTGCCTGTATTTGTTTAGAACAAAGCCTATAACCTTAGCAATCTGCTCTCTCTCTATCTCTCTCTCTCTCTTTCTTTCTTAGGGCGAGCTGGGAGCCCCTGGTCCTAATGGAGTTCTTGGCCTCATTGTGAGTATTTAAAGCCATGTGTACCTTCACTCTGTACTTCTCTCTAGGACACTCTGCCTGGTTTGGGGATCTCTGTACTTCTCTCTAGGACACTCTGCCTGGTTTGGGGATCTCTGTGCTTCTCTCTCCAGGACACTCTGCTTGGTTGGGGATCTCTGTGCTTCTGTCTTTAGGACACTCTGCTTGGTTTGGGGATCTCTGTGCTTCTCTCTTTAGGACACTCTGCTTGGTTTGGGATCTCTGTGTTTTTCTCTCCAGGACACTTTGCTTGGTTTGGGGATCTCTGTGCTTCTCTCTTTAGGACACTCTGCTTGGTTTGGGATCTCTGTGCTTCTCTCTCCAGGACACTCTGCTTGGTTTGGGGATCTCTGTGCTTCTCTCTCCAGAACACTCTGCTTGGTTGGGGATCTCTTTACTTCTCTCTTTCCAGGACACTCTGCTTTTTTTTATTTTTATTTTATTTTTTTATTTCACCTTTATTTAACCAGGTAGGCTAGTTGAGAACAAGTTCTCATTTGCAACTGCGACCTGGCCAAGATAAAGCATAGCAGTGTGAACAGACAACACAGAGTTACACATGGAGTAAACAATAAACAAGTCAATAACATGGTAGAAAAAAAAAAGAGAATCTATATACAATGTGTGCAAAAGGCATGAGGTAGGCAATAAATCGAATAATTACAATTTAGCAGATTAACACTGGAGTGATAAGTGCTTGGTTTGGGATCTCTGTGCTTCTCTCTCCAGGACACTCTGCTGGTTTGGGGATCTCTTTACTTCTCTCTCCAGGACACTCTGCTTGGTTTGGGATCTCTGTGCTTCTCTCTCCAGGACACTGCTTGATTTGGGGATCTCTTTAGTTCTCTCTTTCCAGGACACTCTGCTAGTTTGGGGATCTCTTTACTTCTCTCTCCAGGACACTCTGCTGGTTTGGGGATCTCTTTGCTTCTCTCTCCAGGACACTCTGCTTGGTTTGGGATCTCTGCTTTTCTCTCCAGGACACTCTGCTTGGTTTGGGGATCTCTGTGCTTCTCTCTCCAGGACACTCTGCTTGGTTTGGGGATCTCTGTGCTTCTCTCTCCAGGACACTCTGCTTGGTTGGGGATCTCTGTTTATGACTTGCCTTGTTGCAATATTGTTGATGATAAACAGAGCTAAGCAGATGTCCCAAATGTTGCCATAAAGAACATAGAGCAGGAGCATTACATCATCATACAAGCTTGTTGGGAATGTGTATGATATCGTTGTTCTACTGCAGTGTTCCAAGTGTTCCAAGTCTTCTAAGTGTGTGTGTTCTGTATGTTGTTTGTGGCAGGGAGACATGGGTCCTCTAGGGATGATGGGTTTGCCAGGACCATGTGGACTCAAGGTAACTAACCTACTCCTTTACTCACTTTTACTGTAAACGCTGTTACATGATGATGTAGATGTAATATAACGCAGGTGGCATCATTTCAAGAGGGGTTCATCTCTATCGCTATGGCAATGTTATATCTGTTTACTCATCTGGTTATTCAGGGGGTACCCGGAAACCCAGGAGAACCAGGACTGAAAGGTGATAAGGTGATCTGAATACCTCATTATTAGCCTATTGTATTTATATCAACCATGCTATCAGATAAAAATGTTGCATGCAATATAGTCTCATCCACCAGCTGGCTCTCAGGGGACGAGGTGGTTACATGCTGTATAACTACATAGACATCTCTAGAAATCTGATTCAGGAACAGTTTGTAGACCACCCTCAAGCCTACAAGATGGCTTCTAACTGTATCTACTATAGCTTATCATCAATCACTGCTAGTTTAGAGCTTAGGCTTGCTATGTTCTCCAAATATCACACATACTGTATGTATAAGCTACTGAGAAATATGTACTTTTCTTTGTAAAAATGCACATATACACGTACTGTACTCAGCCAGATGTGCAGTGTTCCTGTGCAGTCTACAGGTAACCAGCTGACAGCCCTAGAGCTGCCTGCTGGGCATACTGGGTCTGCCTCATGCCCTCAGCTGACTCAATAGAGTGCAGGATTTGTACTGTACTTTTAGTTTATTCCTAACTCCAACCTCTCCTAACCTCTGTCTTTCTTCAGGATGACGTTGGTCTTCCAGGGGAGCAAGGAGAGAATGGATTCCAAGGTGACAAGGTATTTCACTTCCCTACTTAACAGATGGGGATGACTGTCGTCTGAGTCTCTGTGTCAGGGGTTTATCCTTTCGTTTCACAGAAATGTTCTCGTTGTTTTACAGGGTATCCAGGGTTCACCAGGATTGCCAGGCATTCGAGGGAAACCAGGGCCACATGTGAGTCCATTAACCCTTATATAGGGTATGTGTACCTGGGACCATGTACAGTATACAGTACAGTATATTACTAGGTTATCACTTTTGAAATGGTTAGTGATACAAAGGGTATCCAGCAAACTACAATGCTGTCTCTGTCCTAGGGGGTGACAGGTGAGCCGGGTCCTGATGGTATACCTGGCCCTCCAGGCCAAGAGGTAAGGATCTGTGAGGGCGTCAAGATTACCTTCTCCTTGTGATGTATAGTAGAGATGACCACCTGTTGTCTGGTTGTTCTCAGGGTTTCCCAGGAGACATCGGCCCACCAGGTCACAACGGCCCAGAGGGCCCAAAGGTGAGTAGCCTGTAATGAAACTATCTCACACCTATTAAGCCTTGTTTATACCTGGTGCTAACATGCATCCTTTGTCGTGATCTTGTCCACATTCTGATTGTGCCCACATTTTCAGACAGGTGTAGACAACTAAAACATGCATTGTGGTCTGATTATGATCAGGCACACATTGTAGACAGATCTGGACAGAGAAGAATTTTGTCCTGATCTTGTCCACATTCTGATGTGTCTTATATCCGTCCACCGTGTAAGCATTGTGACCAGATCTTTGCGGCGGCAGGTAGCCTAGTGGTTAGAGCATTGGGCCAGTAACCGAAAGGTTGCTAAATCGAATGCCCGAGCTGACAAGGTAAAAATCTGTCGTTCTGCCCTGAACAAGGCAGTTAACCCAGTGTTCCTAGGCCGTCATTGTAAATAAGAATTTGTTCTTAACTAACTTGCCTAGCTAAATAAAGGTTAAATAAATAAATAAAAATCTCCTGGTCCCTCCCTGCAAATTATTTAACAGCTATTCTTTCAAAATAATATATATAGTTTTATATAGTTTTTAAGATAAATATTGATGCCATAAGTCAATGGTGCCACCTGTCAATGATTTGAATGATGATTTAAATTGGTCATCAAAAAGAAAGGAGGACCAAGGCACTCTTCATATAATTAATGAAAATGCCTTTATTAGTATGGCATGTTCAATAGAAACAAAGTTGTTTAAAAACCGACGCGTTTCGGCTGCATGGCCTTCGTCAGGGAGTATGATTTAAATTGTTTCTCTGTCCAGATCTGTCTACAATGTGTGCCTGATCATAATCAGACCACAATGCATGTTTTAGTTGTCTACACCTGTCTGAAAATGTGGGCACAATCAGAATGTGGACAAGATCACGAAAAAGGATGCATGTTAGAACCAGGTATAAACGTGGCTTTAATGTAGCAACTTGACATCCTCATGTGGCGTAGTTGGCATGATCAAGCACTTTTATGAGCAATGAGTATCTTTAGTGTTGTGAGAGGTTTAGTTGGTTTTTAGTGAATACAAAGAACAGTGGTTGGAGCAGGTCCATGGACCTTGGAAGTCCTTTCTGGGTCGCGTGGGGAATGCTGGGGACCAGTGCTGTTGGACTGCCAGTGCATCATGGACAGCAACATGGGGTCCGTACACAATCTAACATCCTGTATCATTCTTCTCAGGGGAAGCCAGGAAACAGAGGTTTACCAGGGCCCAGAGGAACAGCTGGACTAGAGGTGGGATTGTCTTTAGTTTACTACATAAAACATACAATGCTTGACGTATTCATAGCATGTCAAGACCAAGTCTTACTTTGGCTATGTATATAGTATGCACTATATGTAAGATATATGACAGCAATGATCTAGCATTTCCACATAATCTAGTGATGGTGCAAAGTGTTGTTGTACAAAGGGGTATTGTCCCTGTCTTGACCCTCTGTCTCCATATTGTTTTCCAGGGCGATGAGGGGCCACTTGGACCACCTGGACCTACAGGACCGGAGGTGAGCGCTGATTGGACAGCTCAAAACCAAAACAAACAAAACAAGGAAGTCCAAAAATACAATATGGGTCACTCAGCACATGAAAACCCCCAAATGTTCACCTCTCACCATCCCAAAGCCTGTTTCATAACCAGGAACCTTCAGAGGTGGAAGCAATTTGCTTCAGTTGATGTTTAAATCCAGCTGAATCACTATGATATGGTTAGCTATATACCATTAGCTCTTGGCAGAGTTGTCAGTCTATTGTGCAGAAAATCTATTTTGATAGATTGCTGACTGTTTATTGTGCATTTGTGGCATGAGTTTAGTAAAACTGCTGTGCTCGGCCACATCTCCACATGGTGCTCATCTGTTATACAAAGACAACAGCCTGGGATGAGATAGGCTTATAAAAAAAAAAAAAGCTTTCTGGTTTTGAACCAATGAAAATAAAGCCATTAATTTCCGTCCGTAGGCAGTTAGCCCAGTTAGTAGGATTATTATGAAAACTGTCCAAATATCTACTTTCCGCATTCATTTTTAAGATGTTACTTTTGGAGAATGGCCATTTTGCTAAACACTGGAAGTAAATGTCAATGCTTCATTAAAAATACTGAAAAATCAATTTATAAAACGGCTTGGAATGGCTCTCTGTTTCCCTTGCCTAATATTTTGTGAGCTTGTCCTCCATCATAGATGGACATATCCTCCATTCCTTACTCTGAATAATCATAAACATCTGGATATCTATGAGGATAGACTCTGGTTGCATCCCAAATAGCACCTCATTCCCTATATAGTGAACAACTTTTGACTAGCGCACATAGAGCTCTGGTCTAAAGTTGTGTAGGGAATAGGGTGTCATTTGGGACGCAGGCTCTCTCTCTCCAAGATCCGGTAAACGAGCTCTGAAATCCAGACCTTTTTTCTGATTGTGTCAGTGAGTAGCCTGGCCTTGGATTCCATCATAAAGCATCCTCCTACAGAGACTTCCCATTTGCATCCATTATAGACTAAATAAAGAGTTAGTCTGGAGTCGTCCCAAATTCAACAATACATGCCAATATATCACTCCAGTTAGCAGAGCACTAATCCAGTTCAACAACAGCAGAGCACTAATCCAGTTCAACAATAGCAGAGCTCTAATCTAGTTCAACAACAGCAGAGCTCTAATCCAGTTCAACAAAAGCAGAGCTCTAATCCAGTTCCACAAAAGCAGAGCTCTAATCCAGTTCAACAATAGCAGGGCTCTAATCCAGTTCAACAACAGCAGGGCCCTAATCAAGTCCAACAATAGCAGAGCACTAATCCAGTTCAGCAATAGCAGATCACTAATCAAGTCCAACAATAGCAGAGCACTAATCCAGTTCAGCAATAGCAGAGCACTAATCCAGTTCAGCAATAGCAGAGCACTAATCCAGTTCAACAATAGCAGAGCATTAATCCAGTTCAACAATAGCAGAGCACTAATCAAGTCCAACAATAGCAGAGCCCTAATCAAGTCCAACAATAGCAGAGCCCTAATCCAGGTCAACAATAGCAGAGCCCTAATCCAGTTCAACAACAGCAGAGCCCTAATCCAGTTCAACAACAGCAGAGCCCTAATCCAGTTCAACAACAGCAGAGCCCTAATTCAGTTCAACAACAGCAGAGCACTAATCCAGTTCAACAACAGCAGATCACAAATCCAGTCCAACAATAGCAGAGCCTAATCCAGTTCAACAATAACAGGGCCCAAATCCAGTTCAACAACAGCAGAGCATTAATCCAGTTCAACAACAGCAGAGCATTAATCCAGTTAAACAACAGCAGAGCATTAATCCAGTTAAACAACAGCAGAGCATTAATCCAGTTCAACAACAGCAGAGCATTAATCCAGTACAACAATAGCAGAACTCTAATCCAGTTCAACAATAGCAGAGCATTAATCCAGTTCAACAATAGCAGAGCCCTAATCCAGTTCAACAACAGCAGAGCATTAATCCAGTTCAACAATAGCAGAACTCTAATCCAGTTCAACAACAGCAGAGCATTAATCCAGTTCAACAATAGCATATCTCTAATCCAGTTCAACAACAGCAGAGCATTAATCCAGTTCAACAATAGCAGAGCCCTAATCCAGTTCAACAACAGCAGAGCCCTAATCCAGTTCAATAACAGCAGAGCATTAATCCAGTCCAACAATAACAGAACTGTAATCCAGTTCAACAGCAGCAGAGCATTAATCCAGTCCAACAATAGCGGAACTCTAATCCAGTTCAACAACAGCAGAGCATTAATCCAGTTCAACAATAGCAGAACTCTAATCCAGTTCAACAACAGCAGAGCATTAATCCAGTTCAACAATAACAGAACTGTAATCCAGTTCAACAGCCGCAGAGCATTAATCCAGTCCAACAATAGCAAAACTCTAATCCAGTTCAACAACAGCAGAGCATTAATCCAGTCCAACAATAGCATATCTCTAATCCAGTTCAACAACAGCAGAGCATTAATCCAGTTCAACAATAGCAGAGCTCTAATCCAGTTCAACAACAGCAGAGCATTAATCCAGTCCAACAAAAGCAGAACTCTAATCCAGTTCAACAACAGCAGAGCATTAATCCAGTTCAACAATAGCAGAGCCCTAATCTAGTTCAACAACAGCAGAGCATTAATCCAGTTCAACAACAGCAGAGCATTAATCCAGTTCCGCCATAGCAGAGCCCTAATCCAATTCAGTAACAGCAGAGCCCTAATCCAGTTCAACAACAGCAGAGCATTAATCCAGTTCAACAATAGCAGAACTCTAATCCAGTTCAACAATAGCAGAGCACTAATCCAGTTCTACTCTCTCATACAGATGACTAAACACATTAAAGAACAGAGGATTCCAAACGGCCATCTCCGAAAGACAGACACCACAACTCATTGAATATTCTGATTCAATATAACACATTCGATCCAATGATGTTTTACTAATGCATTAGTGAGCTAAATTCTCGGTTCCATTGTGGATGGACTTGGGTCTTTGAATAATATAGAGAGGGATAGTGACGTTTCTCTTCTCTGCCAGGAAAAGTCAACAAAAGTAGCACATCTTTTTCAGGCATTAAAACTTTGACAATAACAGAAGACATTCCACGAAATGAGTGTGAAAGCCGAGTGCTTTGTTGGTGCTCTTAAACTTGTAAAAGTTTTTGAGTGTTGTATTGTTCTAACCCATTCGTCCAATCATCATATCACTGGTCTGAGTAAAACAAGATTAGACAGTATAATATTCTGTCCCTAAAAGGACAAATGTCTTGGACACATTATGCTACTGCATGACAAAGTCAACCATCATTTTCACACCATACATTAATCCAAGCACTCTTAAAGCCAGATTGGAGGAGTCCTTAGGACAAATTGTAGCTTTACAGTATATTCTGTCTGTAGGTTTGTTAGTGTGGTGGCGGGTGGGTTACGATACTAGGACGGTTGTCTTTAGGGCAGGTGATGATTCTACTGTACTGTTTGATGAGGTTCAGTACTATGGTTCATGTATGTTTTCTGTTCAGGGCAGACCTGGAAGGCAGGGATTCCCGGGGAAAACAGGTCCCGAAGGACTAAAGGTCAGATTCTATTAACATAATGCACCATCCATCTGCAGGAGTCTATCACTCTCTCTCTCTATCACTCTCTCACTCTATCACTCTCTCCCTCTATCATTCTCTCTACATCCTATTGCCGGAGTCTATCTCTCGCTCTCTATATCACTCGCTCTATCACTCTCTCTCTCTATCACGCTCTCTCTTTATCACTCTCTCCCTCTATCACTCTCTCTCCATCCATCTGCCGGAGTCTATCACTCTCTCTATCACTCTCTCTCTCTATCACTCTCTTTCTCTGTCACTCTCTCTCTCTATCACTCTATCTCCATCCATCTGCCGGAGTATATCACTCCCTCTCTCTATCACACTCTCTCTATCACTCTCTTTCTCTATCATTCTCTCTCTTTCTCTATCACTCTCTCTCTATCACTCTCTCTCTATCACTATCTCGCTCTTTCTCTATCACTCTCGCTCTATCACTCTCTCTCTCTATCACTATATCTCTCTATCTCTCTATCTCTCTCTATCACTCTCTCGCTCTATCACTCTCTCTCTATCACTCTCTCCCTCCCTCTCTCTCTCTATCACTCTCTTTCTCTATCACTCTCTCTCTCTATCACTCTCTCTCCATCCATCTGCTGGAGTCTATCACTCTCTCTCTATCACTCTCTCTCTCTATCACTCTCTTTCTCTATCGCTCTCTTTCTCTATCACTCTCTCCCTCTATCACCCTATCTCTATCACTCTCTCTCTATCACTCTATCACTCTCTCTCTCTCTATCACTCTCTCTCTATCACTCTCTCCATCCATCTGCCGGAGTATATCACTCTCTCTCTCTATCACACTCTCTCTCTATCACACTCTCTCTCTCTATCACTCTCTCTCTCTATCACACTCTCTCTCTCTATCACTCTCTCTCTCTATCACACTCTCTCTCTATCACTCTCTTTCTCTATCATTCTCTCTCTATATAACTCTCTCTCTTTCTCTATCACTCTCTCTCTATCACTCTCTCTCTATCACTATCTCGCTCTTTCTCTATCTCTCTATCACTCTCTCTCTCTCTATCTCTCTATCTCTCTCTATCACTCTCTCGCTCTATCACTCTCTCTCTATCACTCTCTCCCTCCCTCTCTCTCTCTCTATCACTCTCTTTCTCTATCACTCTCTCTCTCTATCACTCTCTCTCCATCCATCTGCTGGAGTCTATCACTCTCTCTCTATCACTCTCTCTCTCTATCACTCTCTTTCTATATCGCTCTCTTTCTCTATCACTCTCTCCCTCTATCACCCTATCTCTATCACTCTCTCTCTATCACTCTATCACTCTCTCTCTCTCTCTATCACTCTCTCTCTATCACTCTCTCCATCCATCTGCCTGAGTCCGTTGTTTAACATGGTCTCCCCTTGCTCTCACTCACTCTTTCTTTCTTTCTTTCTTTCTTTCTTTCTTTCTTTCTTTCTTTCTTTCTTTCTTTCTTTCTTTCTTTATCTCTCTCTCTCTTCCCTCTCTCTCAATTCAAATCAAAGCGTTTTATTGGCATGGCAAACATATGTTTACAGTGTTGCTCTGTCTCTCTCGCTCTCTCATTTAACTGTGTGTAAATTAGATGTCACGTTTCTATTACCAGGGGGACTGGCCTCTAACTAAGCATGTTCTCTCTGACTGATCTGAACTTTAAATGGTTTGAATCTTTTTATGAAATGCTAATTTGGTATTCTGCTGTAGGGCGAGCCCGGAATAACTGGAGAGGTCGGAAAGCTTGGCGAGAGGGTAAAGGCTTTTCTCTCTCCTCTCTCTCGCTCTCTGTTTGTTTATACTTCACTCTGTGTGTGTGTGTCTGTTTATGTGTGTCTGTGTGTGTCTGTTTGTGTGTGTGTGTGCGTCTTTCTCTCTCTTACTGCGTATGTTCATGCGTGTGTGTTTTGCTGTTGCTCCACTGCCTTGCAGGCCATGGTGTAAGTACAGGGCTTTGACTGTGTGCTTTCCTGTGTTGGTCTCTGCAGGGGCTGGTGGGTTTCATCGGCCCTGTTGGGGAGCCTGGCCTCGCAGGAGAAAAGGTTAGCTGTGTATCTTTGCGTTAGACATTACAGGAAGGCTTTTCAACTCATAAACTGTTGTTTCGGTCATATTGAAAGATTCAGATTTGTTATTGCTCTACTTTCCCAGTGGCAAAGATGGTTGAAATGACGTTATTACAAACAGTTGTAAGCTGGTCGAAATTAATTACGTCAGTTCAACCCATTTTGCCTGCTGAGTTTGCTTCCTGTTGATGTCTTGTGCTATAACTACAGATGTAGGATCTTAATTTGAACCAATTGGCTACAGAAAGAAAATCATCTTGCAGCAACAGGAAATGTGAATTATTATGTGCATTATAATAATAATTTGGTAGGTGCTTATATTTGTCCTATTTCACACGTGCAACAAGTGTGTATTAAAACACGTATGAATTGGCAATGTGTTTTTTGCATATCCCACTCCCCCTGAGACACCATCGGATAGTGGGGTCACAGCCAGGGTCTGTCATTAACAACGGCGAACCGTGAGCAATTAGGGTTAAGTGCCTTGCTCAAGGGCACATCAACAGATTTTTGTCGGTTCGGAGATTCGAACTAGAGTCTAACCGCTAGGCTACCTGCCGCCCTGCTAACTATATACCCATGGCACCATCATTTTTTAAACCTTTTTTGTGACCTGACCATAACTAACTACAGGGAAGACTCCTGGTCCTACCTATGTGATGCAGGGTCCTCATAGCTGTGTTGGTTTTCCCAGGTGGACCGTGGGGAGATGGGATTTCCTGGACCGCCAGGGGAAACAAACGCAGCTAATAATAAACTAAACTACAGTGCTATATGTTTTTCCAGGGGGACCGTGGGGAGATGGGATTGCCTGGACCGCCAGGGGAAAAGGGGGCGATGGTAAGGAGTAAGTCTGGACCCCGTCTCTATTCCCAGGGGCATTCAACGCTATATGGGTAGGACAGGATGTCATCTGGGTGCTTGGAGATGAGCAATGGGGCACTAAGATAGGTAACCTTCTGACTGAGAAAGAGATATGTATAGCTTGTACATCTTGTACGAAATTACGTTTTTGTTAGTCATACTGTCAGTCAGCTCAACTTCATGTTGGGATGCACTGTAGCGAGGATAGCATTTATGTTGTATATAAATGTGCAGAAGTTTCCAAATTAATCTCTTCTTGGTTTCTCAACTCATTACCTAGTATTGTAAATGCTTCACACAGCAGCAAACAGCTGGGAGCCCCATATTGTTTGCATCTACATTATCTTCTCAGCATATTGACTCAAGATGTTCATTGTATAACAACGCAGTGCCTCAGCTATTGAGAAGTGATAGAGTAAGGCAGATACAGTTATGACAGATCTCACTACTCTTACAAAAAAGGGTTCCAGAAGAGGTTTTTGGCTGTCCACAAGGGAGAACCCTTTTTGGTTCCAGGTAGAACCCTTTTTGGTTCCAGATAGAACTATGTTGGGTTCCATGTAGAACCCTCTAGGGAAAGGATTCTACATGGAACTCAAAAAGGTTCTACCTGGAACCAAAAAGGGTTCTTCAAAGGATTTTCCTATGGGGACAGCCGAAAAACTATTTTAGGTTCTAGATAGCACTTTTTTTTCTAAGAGTGTACCTAAACTAACAAACTGTTCAGTCAGCCACATCGTACAGTCTAAAAATAGACAATACAGTACATTGAAACAGTTGAACAGCTAACAATTGTCAATAGTCATCAGTTCACTGTCAGTATTAGAGTATGTTAGAAAGAGGTTTTAAATGGGTTTGAAGTATGATGAATGTCTTCATGCTGTTGTTCTGTGTGTCTGTCAGGGTCATCCTGGAACTCCTGGAGAGTGTGGTTCATCAGGACCTCTAGGGATACCAGTAAGTAAAGCCTGTTTGCTTCACACATTTAGTGCCAGTTTCCCAGTCACAGATTAAGCATAGTCCTGGACCAGAATTTTTTTTCAGTGGAGATTATTTTTATTCCATAGAATAGTCTTAATTTGGGTCTGGGAAACCGGCCCATAACATTTGGTACCATTTTAAACGTCTTGTGCCCTGTAGATTTACTACAAGAATGAACCCCATCCCACCAACACTACTCTGAAATAGCATCGTTTCTAGTTTGGCATTAGATGCAGCATGGCAGAATGCATTTAGAAGCAAGGCATCAGTGCTGTAAACAAACTGAATGAGACATCAAGTTAAAACCTGTTCTATTTGGTACATTCAGCAGCTTGGCATAGAGTCTGTTTGAGTTTAGTTTAAGTGTCTTCAAAGGTCAGACTTAGCCTCTTAAAAACTCTTAGGCTACTACCCATTCTGGCTCCTCAAGGGTTTGTTGCCTGCCTCGTTTGGAATCCAGCTACATAAACATAGCCAAGAAAGGTCTGTGATGAGGCCTCACTAATACCGTTTAATCTTCGCTCATTTAGACACTAAAGACAGTTGTACACACAAGAGGCGTTTGGGAGACATTCCCCACAGCACATACCTTGGTTGATGTTGATGGGAAGTGACAGAAAGACACTCAATCAGTGTCAGGATAGCTGCCATGCCAGCTGTAAACTTTAGCACCTCTGGCTAAGCTAATGCAGCTCCCACCCTTTACCTTTATAGCATGTCTACATGTCTTTAGTCTCCTCACGCCGTGCACCGACATCACACAAGTTGTGGCAAGACATGCCGGTCAGACTCAGAGATGCTTTAGCAAGCTGCGCAGGAGACTGCAGCAGAAGAGTGCATTAGTGTTAATCACAGAGCATACTCTTCTACTTCTTCTGACCAGGTGTCCTTTGAAAATTACATGCTTCATCTCAATAGGATCTCCTGTGCAAGCATGACTAAATGCATATCCTTCAGGGTCATTAGATCAGCTCTTTGGTCATGATAGAGATGCATTACATTCACTAGCATCCTGTAGGCCCAGCTCCAGTCTCATTAGTCAGTCCTGCTACTCGTCTCAGTGAGTGTGGTAACGTTACTGCCTTCCATCATATAATGTGGTGTGTTCTTCCTCCTGCAGGGTCCAGCCGGTTCGAGGGGTCTCGGTGGGATCAGAGGACCTAAAGGCAGGAGGGTAAGGAACAGGATGTACTCCTTCAGCATCCACTACGTTCCCTACACACCATCATTTGTTATGGCTACATTTTTTTATTAATGCAAGCTAGTATCGCTGTGGATGGAAACTTTTCCAGACCTTCGCACGCTAACTATAGATTTGCTATCATGACACCGCCAAAGTACAATGCACAGTCTTACAACTTCAACTACAAAATAACCCTTGGTAACCCTTTATTGTACAGTTTGAATAAAGGGTTAACTAACTGTCTATTGCACTGCAGGTCTATCCAACTTCATGACTGATCCCTCTAATATGCATAAGTGGTATAATTATAGGCATATTATGGAATAATTTTGCATAACTCATTTCATGTTCTATGCAATCCCATATTGAATATTTAATAACTTAGAATAGCAGTAAATTATAATAAGGCTTATAAAAATAAACCATAGAAGATGAACGCAATTAAACTCAGTTAAGACACATTAAGAAATGGAAAATACCCCTCAGCGTCTTCTATTGGGACAGTGACCAAAGGCTGCCTAGGCCTGTTAGTAGACTAATGTTAGAAACGATCACCAGCTGGTTCTGAGGCAGAAATTCTTCAAAGTTAAATAATAATGCCTTATATAGATCAGTTACTAAAGCACCGGCAACAAAATCTACTCAAACCTTGTCAGACAGTGATACCTTTTAGATCAGCACCACCACCAACTGGTCCCAGATCTGTTTGGGATCTTGCCAACTCCATTATCAAGCCTAGGAACAAACAGAGACCTAGTATCAAGCCAAACATGTTATGACAATCCCATAAGGAGTTTTCAAGAAAGCAGGCACCCAGGCTAGCAGACTGGCACCCAGGCAAGCAGACTGGCACCCAGGCAAGCAGACTGGCACCCAGGCTAGCAGACTGGCACCCAGGCTAGCAGACTGGCACCCAGGCTAGCAGACTGACACCCAGGCTAGCAGACTGACACCCAGGCTAGCCAGTAATACATTAGTACTGGGAACAGAGATGATAGATATCTGTTTGAGAGAGAAGTTTCTGTAACAACAGATTGGACCATTTACTATATAGCATCAGTCCAAGTCCTCCTTTGTTACTTGAGTGTTTACTGGCGTATGTTGAGGTTGGACAGCCGTAGTAAGTGTGGTTTTGAATGAGGCTGGAGGAGGAACAAGGAGAGTACAGTATACAGTTCTGTCATTGACTCTAACCCCCCCTGGTGTAAGTTATTTTTATCCATGACTCTGCAGTCCTCAAGGGATGCATCTCCCCAAATCATATGTGTACAATAACAAAACACATGCTGGCCACCTTGAATCTTTGACCTCGACCATACATCCAGTCTCTTCTTCCTATAAGACCAAGAGCCATAGTATTCACAGAGATGGGCATGGTAGACGAAGAAGTCCAGCAAAAAGGCATGGTCTGGTCGAATGTATACGGAGCAGAACAGATCATGGCGTCCATAGCCAGAGCAGAGAATAGACAAGTGTAGTCAGTGTCACGATCATCTCGGGTTCAAAAGAAACAGGACGGTTCAATTCTCGTGAACTCAGCGGAGAGAGCAAACTGAATGACTGTGTCTAGTTACAGTCTGTCCTGTGCAATGGAACAAAGTAGTTTACCGACATCACAGGTAGACTTAGGCGATATATGGTTTATTCCGTATACCAGGGTATTTCCAAATATCAACGGTATGTTTTCAATGCCGGGGGGGTTGGGGGCACTCCCCCCTCGCGGGGTTGCGTGCTACGCCACTGCTTATAACTAACACTAAGTTAAGAATAATTATAAGACATATAAGATGTGTCAAATCAATTATATCCAGCTCAGGGCTCCAGTTATGCATGAAATAGTTGGCTAACTTGCTAGCTAAGTGGCTAGATGTCAAGATCAAGCTTCTTGGTTCCAGCAGAGACATTCAATCCCCTCCTGGATCAAGATCCCTTTATTTTGTTCATTTACCTTTTTTTCTATTTGAAATAGCGCCCCCTGTGTGCACTTCCAGTAATACCGTATTCCCCGGTACAGAAACGGTATGAAGGTATGAAAATCTGCATACTGCCCAACCCTAATCAGAAGGCTGACTGGATTTTCCATGGGATAAGTGACCTATAATTGTCTTCCTATCAGCGATGTCCTCTCCTCACAAACGTTGAGGCTAGTTCACTGCATATGACTGAGGCTGTATTTTTCTCCTTCAAACAGAACATGCTTTCTTCAATGCCAGAATGGCTTTTTATATTTGATGCACCCATGCTAGATGTCTGAAGCACATGGATAATTTTCCTTTATCAAATTTGTGAAACTGTTCACCTATATTTTGAGTTTCTCTGCAGGAATCCTAGGCATTGATATCTAGTTGTTTCGGTCCGGATGATTCAGCAGTTGGTATTTGAAAGGTCATGGCTTCTCTGTGTGACACTGTCCCCAATGTTCAGCTGAATACTGTGGCCATGTGATCATGGAAAGACGATGGGAGCAGAATCGAGACATCAGTGTGCATTTTACTGTATAGGTCACAAGTGGCTTTAGGAGAAAACCCCTAACATTTACAGCACCGACCAGTCACCTCTCCCTCTGTGTCTCCAACCATAGTCGCATGTTTAAAACTGTCTCCAATAATCACTCTTTCCTCTCTGTAACCACGGTACCCACCACGGTCATGGGAAGTGCCTAAATAATATATGAAATCGTTTTTTTTAAGCAATTCCTCAAATTAACACAATTGCAGTAGAATGGGATCATTTAAGTGGGAACATTTAAACGTTTATGTTAGACCACATTTATTGCTGTTAAACGCCTTTCTGGCTGAAGAGCCCTACATGAAGAAGAGGACACTTTATATTCATTCAATTACTCTCTCTCTCCTGACTTTCTCTCTCTCTCTCTCTCTCTCTCTCTCTCTCTCTCTCTCTCTCTCTCTCTCTCTCTCTCTCTCTCTCTCTCTCTCCTGACTTTCTCTCTCTCTCTCTCTCTCTCTCTCTCTCTCTCTCTCTCTCTCTCTCTCTCTCTCTCTCTCTCTCTCTCTCTCTCTCTCTCTCTCTCTCTCTCTCTCTCTCCTTCAGGGTCCGAGGGGTCCTGACGGTCCAGCTGGGGAGAAGGGGTCAGTTGGAGGAAAGGTGAGGATGGGGTTAAAAGTTCAGAGGTCACACTATTGTTTGTTCTGCTGCATTGACCTCCTCAGTTACGGAACACTATGACTTCATTCCCCAATGAACACACCAACCACAGCCAATGGAAAACATGGATACTGCAATGCGGCATTTGTTTGTGCCTTAATTTGGTACTTAAATATGTCCATATAATACTTTTAAATGTGGCTTTGTTCACAAGTCTTTTATTGCTTTGATTATTTTCAACATCTGAAGGACACTTTCTGGGACAGGATCTTCTTTTAGGGATATTTTCTTTGCCAACTTTGGGAAACTTTTAATTAAAATGATTGTAAACTGTTTGTGGCATTCTTAAAGACAAGAGTTCTTGGGTATTGTGTGTGTGGGTCTGTCTGTGTTAGTAAGACCATAAGTGACATTGACAAATTTGTTTTTCTACAGGGTCCCGATGGTCCACCAGGAAAACTAGGCTTCCCAGGGGAGATGGTATGTAGTACGAGCAGTTTTAAGACCGTTACGTTTTTAATAACAGTTTTTGCTCATACCCTCCCACTCTGCCCAGTTATGGGCCGTGTCCAACCCATGGACCTTTGGGTATATGCTTTCCTACCTCACATGACTACTTTGCCATGCCTGGTAATGAATAATATAGTACGATGAGCCTATGGGTGTTTATCAAAATGTATTCTACCTACTTCCTGCCACAAGCACCAAATTGGAGCACGGGAGTGTAGGAGTAGAGTCCAAATCAAAGTATGCAAAACGGAGCACAGAGGGAACTTCTCGGATGCTTACTCCGTTTGCATATCGATGCAAGCTTCAACGGAAAGTATGCACCTAAATATGACGCAACCACGTAAAACCATGTTATTTGAGTTGAAGCAAGAGGAAAATAAGCTCAGACTTTGGAATTAAATGTTTCCTATTCACATGTTACCTAACTACAATATTTTATCTTAATACGTTAATTTATTTATTTTATTTTATTTAACCAGGCAAGTCAGTTATTAAGAACAAATTTGTATTTACAATGACGGCCTACACCGGCCAAACCCGGATAACACTGGGCCAATCGTGCACCGCCCTATGGGACTCCCAATCACGGCTGGTTGTGATACAGCTTGGATTTGAACCAGGGTGTCTGTAGTGACACCTCTAGCACTGAGATGCAGTGCCTTAGACCGCTGCGCCATAATGTATTAATACTGGCATGTTTAGATTGCGAGCCCATAGTAAGTCAATAGGCCTAACATTAACTGGCTAGCTACTACTGTTGGTTATTTGGCAGCTAGCTACCCACGTAAAATTGACATCGACTTTGCATATCATTTGTTTTATGTCATTTTTGCTTGTTAAACTATCTGGTTGCTGGATTATTACGATTATGTAGCTGACTGATAGTTATGAAGTAGAACATTTGCTTTGTGTATATCTTATTTGGTCTCTATTGTTGCCATTGTCCTGGCTGGAAGAAGGTTCAGTGAATGGGGAGGTGCAGCGTGAGGTAATACAGTAGGGGGAGTGCTGCTCAAATGTATTGTTTTATGCGTTATCCACACTCTCGTCCTCACAAGTATGTACCCAAGAGAATGTCCTCAGAGAATGTACTCGGAGCGTGAGAGTATGGAGCACGGTAGTATGCATATTGACAAACATGCTATGAGTCCCCATTCATACTACATTCAACTTGTAAATACATTTACATCAGCGGTTCCAATGGCTCATTTAGTTAGAGTACAATGCTGGTAAGATTCAATGTTAAAGTTGTTGGTTTGATTCCCGCATGGGACATTCACATTGAATATTAATGTCAACCATGTGTCACTTTACATAAATGTGTTTGCAGTGCTAAATGACCATAATATTTCCTCTAAATTACCATATTATGTGTTTATTATTTAAAACCCTTTTTCTTTCTGTTATTTTGCTCCAGGGAAAGATTGGGGAGCCTGGGGAAGCTGGTCCTAAAGGATTTCCAGTAAGTGATTGGGCTAACAGAGTGCTCTTTTAGGTTAGTCATGACTAGGGTGGATACCTGTTGGGGGAAACCATTAGCAATTGGAAAAGAGAGGCTTGTGTGTAGCATGTTGGACAATACACTTAACTATGAATGTAAGAGTAATGTATTGGTGTAACGAAACCAACTAGCCTAGGGGTGGGATGTACTTGATATAGTAGAAAATGGACGTGCCCTAAGCACTAAACTATCTCCATTCCTTACAATGGTTTGTAATATTCCAGGGTCGCAAAGGACCCTCAGGAGCTCCAGGTGCCAAAGGAATAGAAGGAGAGCCGGTAAGTTCTTTTACCTCTAAATGTGACGCTGAGGCATCTCCCAAATCAAATTAAAGTTTATTGGTCGCGTACACAGTTTAGCAGGTGTTATAGTGGTGCATTGAAAAACGTATCTTACTACCTTCTAACAATGCAGTCAAATGTCAAACAATTAAAATATTTTTTTATATAAAGAAAAAAAAGGCGGAACCAAATCCAAAAACGGCGGCAAATCCAATCAACATCCAAAATAGCACTGTAGCAGTATAAAAATGCAATCTATACATATGTACACCGGGGGAATTTACATAAGATATACTAGAAATGCTATGTACAGCAGTAGATATATTAGAAGGACGTATGTCAAGAATCCAGAATATAAAATAATATGCAGTGTGTATAAACAGTATAACTAAAATACAATGTACAGTAGTAGTAATATCAGAATAATCTATGTCGGTGATACAGTATATAAATACACAGTGTGAAACGGGAAGTGACCAGTGGTTCAATGTCTCTATAACATGGGACAGCAGTGTTGGCTGTGAGTGGGTGTGAGTGTGAGTGTGTGATAGCTTGTGACGGCTATTGATGGCTGTCTGATGGCCTGGTAATAGAATCCGTTTTTTATTCTCTCGGTCTTGGCTTTGATGGATCTGTATTGTCTCCGTCTGTCGGGCGGTAGCCGAGTGAACAGTCCGTGGCTCGGGGTACTGAGGTCCTTGATGATCTTCTTGGCCTTCCCTTGACACCGAGTGCAATAGATGTCCTGGAGGGCAGGCAG
The DNA here is from genome assembly GCF_045679555.1 of Salvelinus alpinus. Classification (NCBI taxonomy): domain Eukaryota; kingdom Metazoa; phylum Chordata; class Actinopteri; order Salmoniformes; family Salmonidae; genus Salvelinus; species Salvelinus alpinus. Next base: position 12,731,643 of record NC_092104.1, on the reverse strand, counting down.
CATGGCCCGGTGATGCGTTGGGCTGTTCCACCCATTCAGTTGAGGGTGGAGTAGTTGCCGTACCTGGCGGTGATGCAGCCCTACTGAATGCTCTCAATGGTGCATCTGTAGAAGTTTGTGAGGGTCTTAGGGGACATACCACATTTCTTCAGCCGTCTGAGGTTGTAGCGGCGCTGTTATGGCGAGACCATTTCAGGTCCTCAGTGATGTGCATGCAGAGGAACTTGAAGCTTTTGACCCTATTGACTGCGGCCCTGTCGATGAGGATGGGGACATGCTCCCTCTTCTGTCTCCTGTAGTCCACGATAAGCTCCTTCGTTTTGTTGAGAGAGAGGTTATGTTCCTGGCACCACTCGGCAAGGGCTTTAACCTCCTCCCTGTAGGCTGTCTCATCGTTATTGGTAATCAGGCCTACCACTGTTGTGTTGTCAACAAACTTATTGATTGAGTTGGAGTTGTGCGTGGTCACACAGTCATGGGTAAACAGGGAGTACAGGAGAGGGCTGAGCACACACTCCATGGGGGCCCCTGTGTTGAGAATCAGCGTGGTGGAGGTGTTGTTGCCTACCCTCACCACCTGGGGTCAGCCCGTCAGGAAATCTAGGATCCAGTTGCACAGGGAGGAGTTTAGCCCCAAGGCCCTGAGCTTAGTGACAAGCACTATGGTTTCAGAAGCTGAGCTGTAGTCAATTAACAGCATTCTCACATAGGTATTCCTCTTGTCCAGGTGGGATAGGGCGGTGTGCAGTGCAAGGGTAATTGCGTTGTCCATGGATCTGTTGGGGCGGTATGCAAATTGTAGTGGGTCAAGGGTGTTGGGTATGGTGGTGGTGACATGGTCCTTGACTTTCAAAGCACTTCATGATGACATAAGTGAGTGCTACAGGGTGATAGTCATTTAGTTCAGTTACCTTGGCTTGCTTGGGTAGAGGAACAATGTTGGCCATTTTAAGCAAGTGGCATGATAGACTGGGATAGTCGAGATTGAAAATGTCCATAAACACTCCAGCCAGCTGGTCTGCACATGCTCTGAGGACACAGCTTGGGATATCATCCGGGCCGGCAGTATTGCGAGGGTTAACACGCTTGAAGGTCCTACTCATGTTGGCTACAGAGATCGGGAGCCTGCAGTCCTCGTGAGCAGCAGGGACCCATGACAACGGCTCTGTGTGGTTTATTCTGTTTATACTCGTCCATGTTTCCAGTCACTTTACTGTAGTTAAATGCAATGGTTTGCGCTTTAAGTTTACATATCACAGTCTGCATGAGCAAAACAGACCGTACATTAGCAAGTAATATACTAGGGAGTGGAGGTTGGTTTGCCCTTTTCCTTAATTGGACTAGAACTCCAGCTCGCCTTCCCCTCCTCTGGCTGGGTCTTTTTGGAAAAGGGCTTCCGTGATGAAGATAAGTGCTTTGGGTAGTCTAGACAGAGGATTCCACACCGGAAAGTCGAATATGTGGTGAGTAATCTCCGATCTGATGTCCAGAAGTGTTTGTCGGTCATAGGAAATAATACTAGAACCTTTCTGATCAAATTAAGTACAAAATAAACAACAACAACAAAAAAAAGACTGCAAAGTTGGCTGGGAGCTTGCAAAAGGGTGGCCATTGTAGGCACCATCTTGTTGTTTTACCCTGCCAGGCCTAACTGTCTCCAGCCCAGTCAGGGATATGGGTGTTATTTCCTATATTTAAATTCCTATAGAGTAACACTTACTGCCACATCGGTTTTGCATGATATTTCACCTTCAAGCCAGGAAGCTGTCTGATTTCATTACTATTCCTAACTTTGTTTACCATAATGTCTCCATACACCCTTCCATACACCTGCTGGTAATCCTTCTGCCTATGGTTAGGATCTGTGAAGCCTGAAATCAGGGGTTATTGGACCCAACCAACATCTTAGAGAGGAGGTGACTAGGGGCATTGAACACACTTAAGTGTGCACTTGTCTCTGCAGTACATCTTCATTCCGACAGCTGAAATGTTGCAGCTTCTGCTTGAGCAGCCCAGGGAAGCCTCATCCTGCATCCTGCATTATGTAACGGGAAGAGAGAGGGAGAAAAAGAAGGGGGAGAGAAATATATATATACAGAGACAGAGAGAGAGAAAATGATACGGAGAGAGAGAGGACAGTAAGATCAGATGATTTACTCTGAGCTTCTTGCAAACAGCTCTATTTGAGTATTGGCTAGTTTCCACCACATACAGAAGCTTTAGTTCTGTGTTCTAAGACTCAAGGAGAGGGTCTGGATCTCAAGTACAGATGGACGTATCTCCACCATCCACATGTATATCCTCAACGGCTTTTTCACACTCTATTCTTGCTGCCTTTTTTCACTCACATTAGCTTTTTATCCGCACTGTATTTATTTAGTTTTACCAGTGTAGTTACCTAGGATATAAAGGGCTTCACAGGCCAATATATTTTGGAGCTCTCGGTCATCACATCATACCATGGCTCTGTCTTATCACCATAGGGACTTACTGGGCCACCAGGAACTATGGGTCCACTGGGAGAGATGGGAGTCAAGGTGAGTTACACTATTCTACATGACGTAGTGTGTCATTCTCGTGGTGTAATGTGATTAGTTCAGGCTCCAGTGACCAATGCCTTGCCCCCTAATTTGATTATGAATGGTCATTGTTCTCTGACAGGGTCTAACTGGAAAGGTGGGGGAGTGGGGACTACCAGGCGAACCAGGAGAGAAGGTAAGCTTATACTCTTTAATACTCAACAAGGTACTCACTGTTTGGATCCCAGGAAGAGTAGCTGCTGCCTTGGCAACAGCTAATGGGGAATATTCACATTTCCAGTAATCGATTCAGTCTATTTATGTTGCACACAGTGTATTGAAATGGAAAGCGTCCATTTGTTCATTGTGTTATTGACCTGTGTGACAGGGTGCCCTCGGACCAGCAGGAAACTTCGGAGAGCAGGGCCTCATCGGACAGAGGGTGAGTACCCCCTCTTCTACCAATGTTTGTGATTCTTGTAACAAATCAAATCGAATCAAAGGTTATTGGTAACGTACACATGTTTAGTAGAAGTTATTGCGGGTGTAACAAAATGCATGTGTACCTAGCTCCAACAGTGCAGTAATATCTAACAATACACAACAATACACACAAATCTAAAATAATGGAATTAAGAAATATATAAATATTAGGACGAGCAATGTCGGAGTGGCATTGACCAAAATGCAGTAGAATACAGTATATACAGTATTATTAAAGTGACCAGTGTTCCATAGGTAGTTTGGCCTTATTTACTTGTACTTAAACCCCCCCCTCCTTCAGGGTGAGATGGGGATCGATGGGGATGCCGGACAGAGTGGTCCTGATGGACTCAAGGTAAGAGATGAATAACACTAAGGCAATAGTCACTGTGATGAATCCTAACTTGCGTTGAAAGTCTAAGACCAGAGTTGACAGTCATTGTCTCATTGACATCAATAGATGATTTGCCAGTTAGAGTTATATGTACATATCTCCAGTTAGGGTGTGGCTGTTTATCCCCCTGAGGTCGATGTCCACGCCCCCATCACTTTAAGCTAGATATGTTTTATGTTTTTTGCATTGGATGTGTCTCAATCCACAACATCACCCCATGTCGCACTTCCGCATCTGCAGTGAAAGGTAACAGAGCTAGAGCGGTGTTTGTCAGACCATGAGACTTCCCGAAAATCGGTCTTCTCACATAATCGTCTGTAGTGTCCGAACAGTTTGGGCTACACACTAATCTGACCCCTCTGTGGAAAGGTGAGACTCTCACGAACACGTACGTGCCGGTTTTGCTTGAGGACGCCCACAGGCCTCACAAGACTCGTCTGAAGGTCCACCGGTATCAGTTGAAAAAATGATTGGAAGTACAGTATATACTGTTTGGAGACTCTTTCGTGCCAAAAAATGAGGGGTTAAATACATGTAAAAACAAATATACAAATGTTTCCTGATCTTTCTTATCTCTCTCAGATATAGGACAGACACTTCAGAACAAACTATTTACTGTTCTATGTAGTGAATCTGTTATTCAATGCATTTGTATGGGCTAATAGCAGTAAGGCCAAAAATAATTTTTCATCAAATATTTTGGGGATGCTTCAAGGGGTCTTAAAATTCTAAATCAAATAGCAAAATGATCCTTGTTATGACCTTCTTAAAACAATTCCATACAGATTAGTAGGATCCTTCACCCGACTTAGACAGGGCTCAGACTCTTATGGGTTCATAGCCAGTTCTTAGTAAAAGAGAAGAGAGTGTTTTAGGATAACTGTCACTCTTTTGAACAAGAGAATGTGATTCTATCGTCATCAGATGTGATCTAAGCCATGTTCATATGGAGTTAATGAACTGTACTACACTGTTAAACTGTAATTCGTTTTAGTCAGACTCAAGTGCTGCATTGTGTAAGATGCTGGCCGTCGTACAGTTGGAGCTGAATTCTGTTGACGCTGAGTGAAAATAAACAGGGAGCAGGCAGCAGGCCTATTTTGAGCTCTTCCTTCTGGCAGGAGTTGTTATGGAAATACATTGCCTACCCTTCTCCACTTCGGCCTTCAAAGACCTTGTCTGAATATTTTCTGCTACCGCCAACATCTGCACCCGTGAAATGTGTGATCAGGTATAATTGTCTTCTTGGTTCTCTGCTCAGGGCGAGAATGGTGACATGGGACCGGAGGGGGGTAAAGGAGAGAGGGGTGACACCGGACTGAAAGGAAAGGAAGGGTCTCCCGGACCTCCTGGCTTAGTGGGAGTGTGGGTGAGTGTCCAAACTCAACCTAACATATTTACATTTTTCTGTACTAGACTCTCAGGTTCTCATGAATCAGAGTTTCTCACTTCACTTGCTGTTGTTTTAGATGAAATGTTGCTATGCAGCATGTAGGCTACTACATGTCAAGGCAAAACGGATACCAACACGCTTTTATCTCCTGCAAACTGTCTTTACTGAGAATACTGTGGATGACCATTTTGACCATTGCCTTGTCTTCGTCATAGAGGTTTATTGCTGTTAAAATAAACAGCTGTTGACTTCTGACACCAATAACTGTCTTCCAGGGTCAGGAGGGCAAACCTGGCAAGTTTGGTGAAAGAGGAAAAGCAGGAGAGAAGGTATGTATGTCAGCTCAGTTCCTCATGAAGTACGCCTCCCTACATCTGTCACTCTCATTCATTTCATTCACTGAAACCTGTTAGTTGTTTCACCGTACCTTTCTTGGTTTTTAAAGAAAGTTGGATGGCTCCTTATCTGTTATTGTAGTCAACAAACATTAGGCATCAATGACCTCTAGAGCCACTATGTTGAAAGTGGACATTCAAAATGGAGAGTTGAGATGACACTGTAAAACTATCCACACACAATTTGCCAGTGACTGAAAGTCAACCTTGCTATTTTTGCATGCCTGCTCTATTGCGACCCTTCTCTAGGGCAGCAAGGGTCACATGGGTCACCTGGGAGAGACTGGGGCAATTGGTGAACAAGGAGAAGCAGGATTTGTTGGGCCGAAGGGATCGAGAGGAACCATTGGACCAGTGGTAAGGCTCTGTGGATTTGTTCCTAGTTTTTCGTCTGATATGTTGGTTTCCTAATGTGCTAGGTCGTAAAGACTGAACATCTGATGTTTACAGGGTGCACCAGGGAGAATGGGCCAGCAAGGTGAAACAGGCATCACAGGATACGAGGTAAAATTTACCCTTTGCCACATACAATATCCTTCACTCAATATCAACGCAATATGATTCTAGATCAATTAAATATAGCCAGATGATCGATCAATGAAGAATTGCCACCTAGGACATTATCATTGGGCTCCCAAGTGGCACAGTGGTCTAAGGCACTGCATCTCAGCTAGAGGTGTCACTACAGACAACCTGGTTCAAATCCATACTGTATCACAACTGGCTGTGATTGGGAGTCCAATAAGGTGGTGCACAATTGGCCCAGCGTTGTCTGTGTTTGGCCGGTGTAGGCCGTCATTGCAAATAAGAATTTGTTCTTAACTGACTTGCCTTGTTAAATAAAAAAATATACTATATCTAAATTGCTGCCTTCAGTGAGTATTGTTTACCTAATGACACATAACATTGAATGCTTCCAAGAAGGTAGCTATTGTTGTTGCCCTGTGTGATGAGTAACACGGTCTCTATTGTCCTCCTCTGTGGTTGTAGGGCCACACAGGACGGCAAGGCTCACTGGGACCTCCTGGACCAAAAGGTGAAAAGGTACACTTCCCACAGTCCTGTCTGTGTCTAATAGCTCTCTCTTTGTGGGTGTCTTGACGTGTGTGTCTAGACTTATGGTCTGTGGAGGATTAGTGGTGACAGCCCTAGCACTGTCCGTCTCTCTCTCTGTCCTATAGTCAATCCATGTAATATATAATACTAATGTTCATGTGTGCGATTTAGCAGACACTTTTATCCAAAACGACTGACAGTCATGTTTGCACACATTTGCACACATTTGTATGTCCCACATATCCCATTATCACATGTTGGTAGGGCTAGGAGTTTCTCCTGAACACATGCCCTGACCAGGAGAAACTCTGGGCCCTAGAGATAGGCCATTGCTATCAGGAAAAAGTCCTAGCCATATCACATGGTTTCCAGCCGCTGAGAGTGACTGAATTCCACGGCTATTTCAGTCTGATTATCCCACAAGAAGCGATTAAATATAATTGATCAATGGTATGCACAATGGCACTTCTCATTAACTCTGGAGAAATTTGATCAAATGTAGGTCATTGGCCACAAACTGCTTTCAACTGCTATTGGAATACTCCTTGTCATCACTATTCAGATCAATCAAGGTTCAGCTTGATAAATAGAACTTCGATATGAAGTCCTCTTTCCTGTGTGCTGGTAACCTCATAATGTTGACCATACTTACTTTCTAATGAGATCAATATTGTGCCACTACTCATAAATTGTTTAGTTTTGGATCCCTGTTCCACTGTTTCCTCTTGTATTTAGCTGATCCTCATGCACTATGAAATACTACAAGCATTCCACATCATTCACCGGCCCCTGTAAAGTCACTGGAACATTTAATGCAATCTAGGTCCCCTTTTTATTGAAAGCAACCTATTGCCATCACCAACAAAAACTATAATTGCATAGAATATTTCATTGTACTGAAAGGAATATCATGAATTTAACCTTATTAAAATTTGTAATTAAAAATGAATCTGTTTTCCCTGTATGTTTTCCAGGGTGAACAGGGGGAGGACAGTAAGGTGGAAGGCCCTCCCGGTCCACAAGGTGACAGAGTGAGTTCCTCTCATCATGTAGCCCTCCGCCTGCTGTGTTGTTTGGTGTTTCTTTGCTAAAATAGCTGGGATCTATATGCTTCATTCTGTTTGGTTCCCATCTGAAACCAGGGTTCTACCGGAGACAGGGGAGACAGAGGAGAATCAGGGGACCCAGGATACCTAGTAAGTGGGATGTCGATTGTATTGTATACGTTAATGTTGTCTCATTTGGAATATATCCTTTATACATGGAAACGGCTAACATTAACAAATGTTTATTTCCCAGGGCCAGCCAGGGGTGGACGGATCGAGAGGCAAAGCCGGAGCAACTGGACTACCTGTGAGTAAAATGTTCTGTTTATGACATGATAATATGTGTTCTTTCACACTGAATCAAATTAAATTTGATTTGAGACAGTATCTACATTAGAATATCTACCTATTAAAAAGGTAAAACTTGTCATTTGTTTGTTTGATTGTTTCATCTTTTATTCGTTCATTCATTCCTTCCTTCCTTCTTTTTTATATATTGTAGGGACATCCTGGACCAAGGGGAATACAGGGTCTGAAAGGATCGAAAGGTGATCAAGTAAGGACAAAATACCTCAACAACAACCAAACTGTTGTATCCAGTTTTACCTCACAACACCTGTTTGAACCACTTTGGTACCCCTTTAATTTGATTTCAATGTATTGGGGCTCTTTTGCTATGTGGTGATGTCATGTTGGAGCTGATGGTCTGTACCTCTATGATCTACTCCAGGGTCAGAAAGGCAAACGGGGCAAACAAGGCGAGTCTGGGACCAAAGGACCACCGGTGAGTGAGAACTTTATCTTTTCATTTTAATACTGCATGTCATTTATTGATTGATTGGTTGATTGATTAATTGATTGATTGTGCTAGAATGCATCTCATATGTAGCATTATTCTCTATCTTTTCCAGGGTCCCGAGGGTCCTCTTGGCCCAAAGGGAGTGGTGGGAAGAGAGGGCCTTGAGGGCCAACCTGGAATGGACGGGCCTCCTGGGAAAGATGGTGACAATGGAATGAAGGTGAGGAAGGACAGACACCATAACTGTGCATTCTTCTCATTGACTGAAATAAGCAGAGTCTTTTGCTACTGTATGATTGGTCTTCTCTGTTAAGCCTCAGCCATCCTCAATTGTTTGTGTCCACTCCTTAGGGGGAGCAAGGAGACGACGGAGAGTTTGGTATCATTGGCAAAGCTGGTAACAGTGGTAAAATGGGCGTGCCAGGGCTTCCAGGCGATCAGGGCTCCTTCGGACCCAAGGTGAGAGAGGAGAGAGAACATGCTCCAATGAACTGTGACCACCATGGTTATCCTATTATATGTTGTACAAGGTGAAGAATGAACTATGACCACCATGGTTATCCTATTATATGTTGTACAAGGTGAAGAATGAACTATGACCACCATGGTTATCCTATTATATGTTGTACAAGGTGAAGAATGAACTGTGACCACAATGGTTATCCTATTATATGTTGTACAAGGTGAAGAATGAACTGTGACCACCATGGTTATCGTATTATATGTTGTACCCGGTGGATGAACTGTGACCACCATGGTTATCCTATTATATGTTGTACAAGGTCTGAAGGATGAGAAATAAGCACTTGAGCTATTGCTCCATCATAACATCATAACTTCCCAGTCGAGTGTTGACAGAAATAAACCTTCTCCACACGGTACTGGTCCTGAATGGTTGTCTGTCCTTGTGTGTGTGTCACAGGGTGAGAGGGGTCTCCCCGGCCAAACTAGATATTCAGGGAAAAGAGGCCACATTGGTGGAATGGGAATTCCAGGAAAACAGGGTGACCAGGGGAACAAAGGACAGCTCGTGAGTAACATAGCAACATTGCTGAGTCCGTTTGATTGGTCATCATGACTAGGACATGATAATGATGATGAGGAGGTGAATGACAATGACGACAGTGAGGATGATGAAGATGGTTCCATTTCTCTCCCCAGGGTGACACAGGTGAATCAGGGTACCCAGGGGTTCTCGGGATGTTCGGACCAAAGGTACGCTAGACTTCCCCACCCCATTTTCATCTCACACCTGAGTCACATGATCAAATAACACAGGGCTTTAAACGTGGACCATCAAGAATGAAGTTCTAAGCCGCAAAAAATATGGTTCTAATAAAACACCGGCAAAAAAGCAGAACCCATTTTCAGTGGGAAATCAGGGATCTGCTGGAGATTAATAGTAAAGCTTTAAAGGAATTTAAAGCCTCAAACGATTTGGTAGCGTCTATTGTCTTTGCTCTGAAAGGGATAAATCGAATTAAAGACTGCTGCATTGGGGCAGAAAATCTATCACGGTCCACAAGAAGTTTACTCCACCCACGTGTAATGTCACTTAACACGCCATAACTTCGGTTACTTTATTACTCTCTAGTGATGTTGCTCTACAGGTGTTGGGCAGCTAAGAAAACGAAGAAGTTACAGGCTTTACTGAACATTTAGGCGCTAATTTAGTGAGTCATATGACTGCCTGTGCTCCAGTTGGAGATTTTCCATTTTGATATACTGTATACACACATCTCACAGAGGAATGTTAGGCAGCTGAGCCTTGGCGTTATGCTAAAGTGGAGATAGATTCTCTGACTTGGCAAATTAGATGTCAGACGCACTGTAGGCTTACTGACTCATCATCAAGACCTATCAAATAATAATTTTCAGTGAAAGAGCTGTTAACTGAAGAAACTTGGAGTGTCTCTTGCTGTCTGTGTTGCTTACTGTGCATATTACATACAGCCCATATGGTGCAACATTGCACTCAGTTGGCCTAAGCTTCTATGTGAAGTGATACTTGCCTTATTAACACATTGTATCTTATCAACACATGTTTTATCTTCATAGGGACCTCCAGGAGATCTGGGCCCAGCCGGCATACAGGGACCAAAAGGGCCACATGGCTTGATGGTAAAAGGAGATTAGAAAAATTGTTATTACGTAATTCCCTATGTTTTTCCAGGTCAGGTAACATGGCCTATTTTTAGGTTGGAACTTGGGTCAATAGTTCATCCTAGGCTGAAACACTGGGCATATTAATATATAATACACATAGTATATGCCATTTATCAGACGCTTTTATCCATACATTTTCTGTACGGGTGGTCCTGGGAAATCAAACCCACTATCATGGCGTTGCAAACACCCTGCTCAACTAACCAAGCAAAAGAGGGCCACCATATTGACAACATATGCCTTGTTAATTCAGATAGTGGCTGCCCTCACTAACAATGTTTATCTTTCTCTCTCTCTCTCTCTCTCTCTCCAGGGTAATGTTGGTGCCACAGGCCCAGTCGGTATCATCGGCCCCAGTGGTAATACAGTATGTACATCATCATATCTCATACCCCTTATCTGCCAAAGAACATGTTATCACTCAGTTTTCTGGGGGGGCGATGGAGTAATTTCCCCTCTCTCTCGCTCGCTCGCTCGCTCTCTCTCTCGCTCTCTCTCTCAGGGTCCCCAAGGTGACAAAGGAAGTCGAGGGGATGCGGTGCGTGTCCTTAATTTTATGAATCATATCCCTTATTCCAGGCCTGGGTTCAAATACTATTTTGAGTATATACTCTAGCCTGCCTGCCTGGAATTTCAGATGGGCGGGGTTTAGTGTTGTGGCACTATTCTATTGGTCCATTTAGACTGGCAATTAATCACACAAAGTATTTGAAATGATTTCAAATAGTATTTGAACCCAGCTCTGCCTTACACCGAGGCTTAGAGTGATCACAGGACAGAATAGGGTGCTTAGTATGGAGAGCACACTCCTTAGAAGGGATTCAGCCTCAACCCCTAAAGCACTTTTCATTTCCCTCAGTGCTTCTCTGTTTGTTGTTCCACTCACCATGACAACTAGGATTAAGTTGAGACAGAAAGGCTACTTACTGCTTGCCGCTGCTTTACCGTCTGTTGGCAGAGGAGTTTAGATGAAGAGGATCTTGATATTGAGAGGTCAAGCTGCAGCATTATGGTCTAGGGGGGTGTATTAATCCAATAGTGTTCTTGGTTTTTTACAAACAGGGGGTACAAGGACCAAGGGGCCCTCCTGGTCCTCGTGGACCACCCGGACCCCCAGTAAGTCTTTCCTGTTATTTATGTAAAGACTTTGCAATAGTGGTATCACTCGTTTTTCTGATTTTTTTTATATGCTGCACTATGACTGGACCATGCATTAACCCCCCCCCCCCCCCTTTCTATTTCCATTGTCTTATAGGGTCTCCCTGGTTCTATGCCATTTGTAAGTCTCCTCTATTTACAATTGGACTTTCTCAGAAGCAATGGAGAGGAGTAAGGAGTGAATGCGGGAGAATGTTTCAGAGTTCATACTTTTGTCTTTTTGTCTTCTCTTCTAGAGAAGGGAGGCTATTGGTGCTGCTTTTCAGCTCATTATTGATTCCCATGCTGCGCTGAGGTCAGAGGTGAGTCACTGTGAGAAGCATCATTGGTCCCTTGGCAAATAAGCAATGTACCCAGTACAATACAGAGAACAATTGTATGTTCGTACTGTATGTATGACCAACTCTTACACAAATATTCCATTAGCATTAATGCATGACAAAAGTACGGTTACCCTCATGCTTCTCAAGCCAGGATTTTGTCATTTATCACTCTCCAATGGTGGCTGGCTGTTTGTGAAGATTTGGTGCTCAGTGTGTGACCGTTTGTCTCTATCATTTCTAGAGTTTCCACGACATGGACCTGCCCATGTTGGACCACCAGGGTACAGAGATATTCAAGACCCTCCACTACCTCAGCACCTTGATCCAGAGCCTGAAGAACCCACTAGGAACCCACGACAACCCTGCGCGCATCTGCAGAGACCTCAAGGACTGTGAACAGAGGATGAATGATGGTGAGGAAGGCGTCGTCTGAGATACAGGACACAGTGTAGCCTGAGATTCACATTTTGGGTTCAATCCTTCAGTTACAGTATACTTAGTCCAATAGTTTTTCTAGACCATGTGGACCTGACTAGTTATAAGCTATAACTAAGCTATAAATTGTCATCTATAGTGATAAATATCAAGACTATACACCTGACCAGTGATATCCCTTCCTTAAGCATTACATACTTGTCCACTCTGCTAAAAGTACACTACTCCTGTATCCAGACTCCTTTTTCACTCAGTTTGTTCTCCTTCCCTAAGGAACTTACTGGATCGACCCAAACCTCGGCTGCTCTGCTGACTCCATCGAGGTGACGTGTAACTTCACCAGCGGTGGCCAGACCTGTCTGAAACCCATCACAGTATCCAAGGTCAGCATCAACTTCCACTACTACTCAGCCATTTACAGTCAAAACAAGCCACAATCCAGTCAAAACAACTGATAATAGGAAGCCAATATTTTAGTCAGGTTTTCAGAGAAACTTGTAGTGTATTTGAGGTTTAAAAATGCTTCTGAAGTTTGCAATTTACACTTTGAAATTTCAGACTTTATTTTCCCTTACGAAATATGTATCAACCCCTACAAAAATGCCCATTAATTAGGATCCACATAATAATTCACATTTCCTGTTGCTGCAGGATTATTTTCCTGCTGTAGCAAACTGGCTCAAATGAAGATCCTACATCTGTATGTTTCCACACACAACCGTCGTACTGTACTACAGAACAGCATTCTTACTATTTAGCTCATTTGAATTTCCTGTCTTTTGTTTCTTTTGACATATCCTACATTTTTACTTCAGACAGGTTTTGTATCTGGCATCCAGAACCAAATCTTGCATGTCCACTGGTATTGTCTGACACAATAGATTAGGGATTAAATTGTAACGGTAGTTGATGTGTGTCCGTCTGCAGCTGGAGATGGGGGTGGGTCGTATCCAGATGAACTTCCTCCATCTACTGAGCTCTGAGGCAGTGCAGCACATCACCATCCACTGCCTGAATGTCCCCGTGTGGGCCAACAGCTCCTCCCTGGAGCCCTCCCCCACCGCGGTGCGCTTCAAGGCCTGGAGCGGAGGAGACATGATCCAGGCTGGAGGACTCCTGGAGCCCCACGTAGTGAAGGACGAATGCTGGGTATGTCAACCTCCAGCCTGGATCATGTGACAGTCTGCTCTCCTACTGAACATACAGCTGGAGGAATAGTGGATGAAATAGTGCATGACACATTACATGTTGTTACATAGGCTACCATGTATTTAACGCTACCATGTATTTAAGCTCTAATTATAGTAAATTGTACACCAACTGAAGATAATGTATTGCACAGTCTGACCAAATTAGTCTCTGTAGGTTCTAAAAAGTAAAATCCCCTTGTCTTTCAGATCAAAGATGGCCGCTGGCACCAGACCCATTTCGTCTTCCAGACCCAGGACCCCAACTTACTCCCCATCCTGGACGTGTATAACCTACCGGCCACAGAGCCTGGCTCGCACTACCACCTAGAGGTTGGCCCCGTGTGCTTCTTATAGAGGCCTGTTCTTATAGAGGCCCAGGATACAGTACATACACAGCCTCCTCATAGGAGTGACTTGCGGGGGGATGGGGAAGGTTAGGGGGTCTTCCTGTCCCCATATACTGGGCCCTTCAGGAGAGGCAGGCCAGGCCAGGCCCCTAACCCTCCAGCATATGCTCGGACTGCAGGAACAGGCAGGGGGCACCATTGAGGGACGGACCAGGAGAAACTGCAGAGATACTGAGACGTCTCGCACTAGTTCCTACCGCCTGCCTGAAGAGAAGATAAGCTTTGGCTTTTTTCAGGGACTTGTTTTACTGTCGCACGGCACGAGCCCTGGATGCCCGAGTGGGATAAAAAATAATGAGTCTCTAACATCACTCTTGGACAACATTTTTAACTTATTACTTTCTATGGTCATGAACTCTCAACATGTTATGAAATGTGTAAAGTAATAGGGAACGATTATAAATGCATTTGCATATTATGAATGCATTACTTATCCTTCTAAATGTCACACATACACATGTATTATTTATACATGTTATATGTATATCTTAATATAAAAGTGCAATAAACATATCTCGTTCTGCAGTTTTTCAAAGCAATTAAGGTTTACAGTGAGACCCAACAATTGGATATAATATTATCATAACATTCAGGCTTAGGCTTAGTTTCCAGCATACATCCACAGGTGTGTGCTGTCCAGCTATTTTCTCCTGCCTGATCTGCAGATGACGTATGAAGCTACTTGTAATGGTGATTAGGTGCTGAAGAAATGCCCACTGGTCTACGAATAACTATTGCGCTATTGCATTCCTGATGTGTGTTTCCCTAGTCAAATGAATTGAAGCTTGCAGTTAGAGAGTGAATCCAGAGAGTGTCAGAAGAGTCGGTCTACCTCCCATCTCTCAATGAGCTGAACCAGAGATGATGACACCTGGTACCTGGTGCTATAATAATTCCTGTGGTGGGTTATGAGGCGGTCTTGTTTAATCCTGACAGAACATAGAAACCTTTTCTACAGCAAAGGGAATATTTTTTTACACAGTATGAATGCAAAGAAGGAAAAATGTTTAAATTCACTCCAAGCTAGCAAAACAAGCTAGCAAAACAGCGTTTCTTTGTCTGCATCGCTATTGTACTCCCCTTTGTATGAGTCTGAAGCTATTATTGAAAGATTTAGGTCTTATTTTTGACTTGTTGAAATGTATAAATGTGTATAATTATGCAAAGCTTTGTTGTATACAGTGGATCCCAACATGCTAATTTATGTTATTTAATGTCTATGGGTTTTGCAACTTTCTGTAAACTTTAAGCCAGACACCCATCATTAGCAGAGCATTTTTTATTTTTAATACATTTGGGGCTTCATCGATTTTGTTTTATAGGTTTGTTTTTTTATAATCATAACTGTACTGGAACCATTTTCAATGCTTTTATGCCTTACTGTTTTACTTTATTGTTGACCATGTTTGTGAAATCTCTGTACAGGCGGTCAGCTCAACCAACCAACCTAGAAAGTCAGAATACCTCTCATATCACACATCTTAAACAGCCCTCCATCATGTTCTTACATTAGTATAGCCATAACACATCCAAAGAGTCATCTGACATCTTTGTTAAGGGCCAGGAACAGATATTAGTGGTCATCGTGTACTTCATCCATTCATCTCTGCAGGTCCTCTGTCTGTCAGCATCATAATAATACAGCTGGTAGTTTTCAACACTTTCATTTTCTTCAACATTCAGGTGTTCAATAAATATTTGAAACCCAAGTAGACGTGTGTTTCCATTGGTTCTCATTCTCTTATTAAAAAAAAGGTAATTATCTATCCAGTACAACTTTCATTGTCAGCTACAAAGACACTGAGCAGAGTTTAGTTCTCAATAAAAGTTAAATACTTAATGCAGTATTAATAGTTATCATAGTACATGAACCACGAGGCTTTTATTGTAAAACAGCTCATGTGTTATTGGAACTTAAATACTGCAAATTAATAGTTATCCCTTTTGAAAAATGTATCTTGAAAGAATAGCGAGCGGCTCATCTCTATACACTTCACCTCTTCACCACATGAGGGCACTCTTATCTCATTTTTAAACAAAATGTAAGTCTAGTTGAACATTTAGCTAAGGGTCTTATTCGTCACATGATCCTTATTTTTTTCCCTTCTCTACACTAGAATAGAGCATACTCTACACTTAATCTATCTGTCTGGGTACCAGAGATACAAAAATGACACAAACCAGATAGTTCAGGGTTTTGTATTGACACAGGATTGGACACATGGCATAGCGCCCCCTGTCCACGGGTAGGTTGACCCCTGTGATGAATGTGACAGCGTCCGACACCATGAAGGCTATAGCATGAGCCACCTCACCTGTTCTACCCAGAGCATGGGTCTGCTTACACTTCTCCAGGAACTGGGAGGAGAGAGAGAGTGAATGTGTGTGTGTGTGTGTGTGTGTGTGTGTGTGTGTGTGTGTGTGTGTGTGTGTGTGTGTGTGTGTGTGTGTGTGTGTGTGTGTGTGTGTGTGAGAGAGAGAGTGCGAGCTATTGAGAGAGCGATAGTGAGCGAGAGATAAGTGAGCGTAAATGGAAAGACTTTGATGAAGTACATTGTGCAAGGTAGACTAAGTAGAGTGGGCGGTCTGTGATGTGAACCGCGTTCTCTCCAAACACAATGACCTCTACACAACCTTTGGAAGCACAGCCAGTGGACCTGACCTGGTAAACCATGATGTGACGTTTGTATAACATAAGAGTTACCTGAGCATGCTGCTCCTCTTCCCGCCCAGCTCTCCCGTGGACACATGTTATGATCACGCTAGGACTGGAGGAGGAAAGACGGAGAGAGAGAGAGATCAACACTGTAGTAATAACTACATAATAAACAGGGTTAGGGAGGGATTACGGATTACATATAATCAGTTACGTTACCAGCAAACATATCAAATTAAATGTATTGATCACATACACATGTTTAGCAGATGTTATTGCGGGTGTAGCGAAATGCCTGTTTTATTGTAATCAGATTACAGATACTTTTGAAAAAGTTGAAAAAATACATTGACACTTCTGTTTTCTCAATGACATTCAATGCAGGATTGAAAAAAGTGCACGTTTAAGTTGGTCCCTTGTAGTTCAGTTGGTAGAGAATGGTGCTTATAACGCTAGGGTAGTGGGTAGGACTCCCGCGAACACCCGTGTGTAAAGTGTATCCACGCTTGACTGTAAGTCGCTTTGGATAAAAGCGTCTGCTAAATGACATATATTATACGTTTGTTCCACCTGAGCAAGTCTGACCGCATCAGAGACCACTATGACACACCAATTACATTTGATGCTCCTTTTTGTCTTCTTCTAATAACTCTGTAGAGGAAAATAATCTAAAAGTACCCAGATTACGTTACTAAATTAGGGTTTCCAAAAGTTACTTTACTGATTACAATTTTGGACAGTTAACTAGTAACTGTAACAGATTACATTTAGAAAGTAACCTAACCAACCCTGATAAAAAGGAATAACTTAGTACCTAAACAAACATGACTTACCGGACAGTGTTGACTCGTACTTGCTTTGATACCAGCTCTGAGCGGGAGGTACAGGAGTCTTGAGTGCCTGTGCTTTCAATACAATCGCAAATAATTAGTGATAAATAGTCCAAATAAAACCTGTCCTGATCAAGTGCTATGCAACGTGTGAATTGGTCAATGGAAGATTTAGATATACAATAGACACCTGGAAATGAGAAAAACTGAGAATTGAGTTCAACAGAAATCATACTTTAATAGAGCATAATATAGACACACACACACACACGTTTTACTATCCTTGTGGGGACCTACAGTAAAACTGAATTCCATTTAAATTCTAATTTTCCCTAACCCGTAAGTCTAAAATAGCTTGTCTCCTCTTGGGGACCTGGAGAATTGTTCCCATGAAGGAGAATGTTCCTTGTTTTACTATCCTTGTGGGGACATCCAGTATCTAATAGTATTACAAGCAAGCACACAAACACACACCCCTCCTCACCATCTATAGCTCTTATCTCAATTCACAGATATTCTTCTGTAAATGAATTGTGTACACTCCACACACACACACTGGTGTGGTGATACCCACTGATCATTGGCCGTTGACGCTAGAGACAGTAACGATAGAACCCTTGGTCTTGACGAGGTGAGGTACACAGAGCTGAGTCAGGTGGTATACAGATCAGGTATACTGATCTGTAGAAAAAATAAACAAACAAACCTTGACTAAGTAAGAAACATCATTGCAAGAACATTCGCCTACTAGCCATCTCTCGTGGACAGAACTACGTAAACATAACTGGTACCAGCTGACCAATTACGTGAGACTTTAGTTCTGGGTTAACCGAGGTTAGCCTAGTGTCAAAAAAATACTGACAGACAATCTAATAGACAGACCACTGTATAAAGCACGTACTGCAATGAAGAAGTAAAACAGATCTAAGGCTTCATCCATGCAGCGAAATATAAACACCAGCTCCTTTGCGGTTTATACGGTATACAGTGCATTCAGAAAGTATTCAGACCCCTTGACTTTTTCCACATTTTGTTACGTTACAGCCTTAATCTAAAATATATTAAATATTTTTACCCCTCATCAATCTACACACAATACCCCATAATAGACAAAGATAAAAAAGGGGTTTAGAATTTTTTGCAGATGTATGAAAAATAAAAAACAGAAATACCTAATTTACATAAGTATTCAGACCCTTTGCTATGAGACTTGAAATTGAGCTAAAAAAAAACATTTCTGCAGCATTGAAGGTCCCAAAGAACACAGTTGCCGCCATCATTCTTAAAGGGAAGAAGTTTGGAACCCCCAAGACTCTTCCTAGAGCTGGCCACCCAGCCAAACTGAGCAATCTGGGGAGAAGGGCCTTGGTCAGGGAAGTGACCAAGAACACGATGGTCACTCTGACAGAGCTCCAGAGGTTTTCTGTTTGAGATGGGAGAACCTTCCATAAGGATAACCATCTCTGCACCACTCCACCAATCAGCCCTTTGTGTTAGAGTAGCCAGACGGAAGCCACTTCTTAGTAAAAGGCACATGACAGCCCGCCTGGAGATTGCCAAAAGGCACCTAAAAGACTCTCAGACCATAAGAACCTAGATTCTCTGGTCTGATGAAACCAAGATTGAACTCTTTGGCCTGAATGCCAAGCATCACATCTGGAGGAAACCTGTGGGGATGTGTTTCAGAGGCAGGTACTGGGAGACTAGTCAGGATCAAGGGAATGATGAACAGAGCAAAGTACAGAGATCCTGGATGAAAACCTGCTCCAGAGCACTCAAGACCTCAGACTGGGGCGAAGGTTCACTTTCCAACAGGACAACGACCCTAAGCACACAGCTAATACAATGCAGGAGTGGCTTGGGGACAAGTCTCTGAATGTCCTTGAGTGGCCCAGCCAGAGCCTGGACTTGAACCCGATCAAACATCTCTGGGAAGATCTGAAAATAGCTGTGCAGCGAGGCTCTTTATCCAACCTGACAGAGCTTGAGAGGATCTGCAGAGAAGAATGGGAGAAACTCCCCAAATACAGGTGTGCCAAGCTTGTAGCGTCATACCCAAGAACACTCAAGACTGTAATCACTGCCAAAGGTGTTTCAACAAAGTACTAAGTAAATTGTCTTAATACTTATCTAAATGTGATATTTCAGTTTTTTTTTAAATATATACATTTGCTAACATTTCTAAAAACCTGTTTTTGCCTTGTCATTATGGGGTATTGTGTGTAGATTGATGAGGGGAATTGTTTAATCAATTTTAGAATAAGGCTGTAAACGTAAAAAAAAAAGAAAAAGGAAAAAGTCAAGGGATCTGAATACTTTACGAATGCACTGTATGTCATTCAAAACGTAAAACTTCAGGTTATTATTATCTTCTACCTGACGTTGACGTTCATGACCTCGTCATACTGAGCCACGTGCTCTGCAAGGGCCACTTGCTCTGCAAGGGCCGCGGCTTTTGTGGAGCGATGGGTAACGATGCTTCGAGGGTGGCTGTTGTCGATGTGTGCAGAGGGAACCTGGTTCGAGCCCAGTTAGGGGTGAGGAGAGGGACGGAAGCTATACTGTTACACTGGTACACCCAACAAGAAAAAAGTGTTTAGAGAAGCCGGCTTGGATTTGGCTTCACACCAATCACATCAAAAGTCGAACATAATTTACAGAAATAATTTGAATTGTTGCATCTCCTTGTGTTGTTGTCCTCCGGTGGCTAGCGGAGGACGATGTGTGCCAGCAAAAATGTGCCCTTTCCTGGTGGTTTCCTCCAATTCTAACAGTGATTCTGATCCAACCTTAAATTCATACATTGTGCTCCTTCCCTGAGAGGATGGAAGTTCAATATGTAGCTAGATATAGTAGGCGAATGTTAACTAGCTGGCTCATTGTTGCCCATGAAAGGAAGTTAGGCTAGTGAGCAAGCATTAGCCTGGAGATAGGGATTTGGACTGGTGGTTTTACATAATTCTCCAATTATAACAGCGATTCTGATCCAACCATAAATTCATACATTGTGCTCCTTGCCTGAGAGGATGGAAGTTCAATATGTAGCTAGATATAGTAGGCAAATGTTAACTAGCTGGCTCATTGTTGCCCATGAAAGGAAGTTAGGCTAGTGAGCAAGCATTTTAGCCAGGTAGCTAGCCTAGGACAGTCATAGACCGTTTTGGCAACATGAAAGAGAGGATGGCATTGGCGTTTCTCTACAAGTTGGGTTAGGCAAGATGTTTTTTCTACTTGCAAGATCCTTAACATTATCTTATTCTACATGGACAGAATGTGTTTATGAGTTGTGAGTACCCCTACCATCTCTGCCTAGGATGTGCATAATACTAAAATGTACAAAATATTTAATTCCTGGAGATAATATCCAATGCTTATTTGTATGACTTATTCAAAACTGCCGATATATGACTGCAAAAACACATCCTCATAATTCATTTTCAAAGACACCAGTAGCCATATCAGATTTCAAATATGTGATAACACAGGCAAAATTGGGAAGTGTAATAATAAAATAATTGTGGGGAATAACAGTAGAGTTCTTGCAGACAAGCACAGTAATTACCCTCTTATTGTAGCCCATTGTTATAAGAATTACTCCACTGATCAGACTAGATAAAGTAAATAAAATCTCCTGAAGACAACATAAATCTGCCCCTACACCCTAACCAAATTGTTTATATTTATTATCCCCGCTCTAGAATAAAACGTACACTTTTGGGTTCACAATCTGTTTGACAAAACTATTTTCGTAGTTACAAGTTAGATACCGCTACTGTCAAACCGTTAGTTTGAGGCATTCATTTGATAAATCCAACGTCTGTACCACAGCACGCAGTGCAACTGCGAGGCAAACCCAGCGTTCCATTGGAAATGAATGTACTTCTGGTGCATTTACTTTCGGTGTGATTGAGGGGTAACATGCAATGAAATCCGACTCACCTGAAATCCTTCCGAGGCCGTAACTGCTTTTAGAACGTCTATTACAATTACATTTTATATCGGTCAAGTTCACTTGTGGCTGTACCAGAGACGGTTAAATTAAAGTCAACGAACTACTAAGTAGACCAGAACCAGCTGCTATTGGATTGGTGTGTGTGGGAGACACCAAGTTAATTAGACCGGAACTAACTATTGTTTCCAATGGTAAACGGCCCGAGTGAACTAATCTTAATTGAGCCACTATCGTTGGCTGTGCTCAGCAACTCCACAAATGCAGTTTTCTTTAAGGATTTCACAAACCCTGGGCATGTCAAGTTATCATGGTGTAAAAAAGAAAACACACAATGTATAAAAAAAAACATTTATTTGGAACAAACAAATTATTAAACAAATTACTTATAAAACCAACATATTGAGCTCACATAGCTGCAAGGGCCGAGCATTGAGGACATTCTAGATGCCAAATTCAATGAGAAGGGAAATATGTTTTACACTCCATTGAAAGCCTCTTTAGTTGCCTTACTCAATCAAAGGCCTCTGGTTGATAAATGGTCTAAACAATTGAGAGGCTTAAATGAAGATTTCACCTAAATTGGCAGATGTCAGGTTGTGTGTTCGTGTGCTTAAGACAGTCTATCCTGCAAATGGGTTGGCATGAAGAGTCACGTCCTTTATACGAGTCTCAGTCAGCGGCCGAAATGACTTTTCATTGACCGGGAGCTTCTCCAGTTCATCCAGTGTTTCCAAGCCATCTATTATTCTGCTTATCGAAAGACAATAAACAGAGGGGAAAAAGCATTGTAGCATTGCATTAGTTCACAATAAAATGTTGGAGTTAACACAAACCACATAATATGCACAGTCAAGAGAATGTGTTTAGGTCAAAATAAAAGATTCAAGTCATGATCTGCTAGCAATCACTTATAACCACATTAAATACTGACACGGTTTGTTTATTTGGATCCCCAATGACATACAACGGCAGATTGTAGCTGAATCCATTGTTGATAATCCTCTTAGTTGGCTAACCAACCACATTAAGTCCTGAAACAATGACCTACTTTCCAAACACGGTGTACTTCATGTCCAGATGGGGCTGCTTGGCATAGGTGAAGAAGAACTGGGAGGCATTAGTGTTGGGGCCGTTGTTCGCCATAGAAACCACGCCACGCACATTATGCTGCACGGAAATAAATGAAAAAATATCAGTTAATATATACCCAGAATTGTTGCTACCTGTCCCTTTGAGGTACTCACTTTTAGGTGTTCACTCAACTCATCTTCAAATTTCCGTCCCCAAATACTCGTCCCTCCTTTTCCAGTGCCTTCCAAGATTAAAAAAGTAATGCATGTTGTCAAGAGAGAGGAGGATCATTTTCTTTGCATGATCAGAAAACAAACTACTCCATGGGTTTGGAGTGGCATGCTGACAATTGGTATCTGATAAAGTAATTGACTTGTACATTGGGCTATTGGTCCTTTAATTAAAAAAACAAACAAATTAAAAACAATAAGCCTTCCAACACGATAATGCAGTTCTGATGAAGCTACCTGTGGGGTCGCCGGTCTGAACCATGAACCCTTTGATGTTCCTGTGGAATATGCAGCCATTGTAGAACCCACCTGCACACAGGGCTAGGAAATTCTGT
Organism: Salvelinus alpinus; assembly: GCF_045679555.1. NCBI lineage: Eukaryota > Metazoa > Chordata > Actinopteri > Salmoniformes > Salmonidae > Salvelinus > Salvelinus alpinus. Next base: position 12,708,805 of record NC_092104.1, on the reverse strand, counting down.
CAACACAAACAGAAAGTTCTGATTAGAGCAATCTATTGGCTACAGCCAACTGTAATGACTTGCTAGTGTAGAGCAGTGTTCTTCAATTCTGGTCCTAGAGACCCAAAGGATGTAAAGCAGGGATGGTGATTGGATGTGCTAGTTAAACATCAAATTTAAAATAAGCTACTAAAATCATTACCATCCCGATTAAAAGGCAAGTACAGTATAAAGGCATTGGCTTAAGGACCATGCCAGTGGCTCAAAGCGGGCGGGAAGGCTACTTGCCCGGCTGGCTTTAGGAAAAGCACATCAACTCAACTGCAGTGAATAGCATGACATTTCCACTGAAAACAGTGCAGAGGTGGAAGATGGCTGTAGTAGATGGCTGTGACTAGGTAACTACTGTTTGACTTGACAAGAGTGTTTAATCCCGGTGCTGCGCTAGTGCGTAGCAGCCAATTGCTGTATGACATGCGTTTATAGAATGGTAAGTCCTCTATCGATGGAGGTGACTAATCCAGGGATAGTATTGAGATAGAACAAAGACCAGTGAGACACCATGATCAGAGCAAACACGCACACACAGTGTATGACTCACCTCACATGATTTCGGGGCACGTTCACAGAACAGCTCGATTTTTAAATCCCCAAGGTCTGTGTGCAGTGTCACTGCCTGAGAAGGGATTTGAAAATAATTAAATATTGTTCAAAAAGCACAAAGTTGTGAATTGTTTCCTTCATTAACTATACTGAACTAAAATAAACGCAAAATATAAATGCAACAAGTGAAGTTGTCACAACACAATGCCAAAGGTGTCTGAAGTTGAGGGAGTGTGCAATTGGTATGCTGACTGCAGGAATGTCCACCATAGCCATTTCCAGATAATTTAATGTTAATTTCTCTACCATAAGCCACCTCCAATGTTGTTTTAGAGAATTTGGCAGTACGTCCAACCGGCCTCAACCACAGACCACGTGTAACCACGCCAGCCCACGACCTTCACATCCGGCTTCTTCACCTGTGGGATCGTCTGAGACCAGCCTCCCAGACAGCTAATGAAACCGCTTGTCGTCCTCACCAGGGTCATGAGCTGACTGCAGTTTGGCGTCGTAACCGACTTCAGTGGGAAAATGCTCACATTCGATGGCCACTGGCACGCTGGAGAAGTGTACTCTTCATTGATGAATCCCGATTTCAACTGTACCGAGCAGATGGCAGACAGCTTAGCTTGTATGGCGTCGTGTGGGCGAGCGGTTTTCTGATGTCAACGTTGTGAACAGAGTGCCCCATGGTGGAGGTGGGGTTATGGTAAGGGCAAGCATAAGCTACGGACAACGAACACAATTTCAATTTGTCGATGGCAATTTGAATGCAGAGACACCGTGACAAGATCCTGAGGCACAATGTCGGGCCATTTATCTGTTGCCATCACCTCATCTTTCAGCATAATGCACGGCCCCATGTCGCAAGTATCTGTGTACAATTCCTGGAAGTTGAAAATGTCCGTTCTTCCATGGCCTGCATACCATTGAGTATGTTTGGGATGCTCTGGATCAACAGCATGTTCCAGTTCCCACCAATATCCAGCAACTTCACACAGCCATTGCAGAGGAGTGGGTCAACGTTCCATAATCAACAGCCTGATCCACTCTGTGATGGAGATGTGTTGCGCTGCATGCAACAAATGGTGGTCACACCAGATACTGACTGGTTTTCTGATAGGTATTCCCAGTCATGTGATATCCATAGATCAGGGCCTAATGAATACATTTTAATTGACTGATTTCCTTATATGAACTGTAACTTACCATTATTGAAATTGAAGCATTTATTTGTTTAATTAATCCTTCATATCTACGTATTAAGAATTGCCTGCAATTATTTGTTCACAAGAAGTTGACTAAATAACTAGGTCGATTGTATTGTCAGGGAGTGGAAATTGGCATTGAGGCAGACGCGTAAGCTAATGTGTTGCTCCCTAAGCTTACAGCTGCAAAATATTTACTTCAAACAAAGATGACTGTGTTCAGTGATAACAGGCGTTGTATTTATTACATGTTATGTGCATTTCGTCAAAGATTATACATGAAACATGCGTGGTAAGATTGAATATTCTCACCATTTTCTTAACGCCGGAAGATGAGATGGTGCATCAGACAAATAGATTCGACTAGCGTCATACACTGAACGCACATAGGTTCCGCTGCGTCTATAGTTCGATTAGCCTACTTATCGGACGTTAAAATTACGAATTATACCGTAGTGTTTTGTATTAGCCGAAAAATACAAGACCATGAATTTCAATCGCCCGTGTTTGATTACCGCAGAATCTGAATACACCACGAAACTATATGTAATACCCACAGTGGCAAGAAGTGAAATCACATATTTGTTGTTGCCGCAATAAAAATAGATAGAGGACTCTAGTGCCCCAAAGCAAGCTTTACTGTCAATGGCGCTGCCCATGATCTCATAGATTCCATAATCGGACAGATACGACGCCGTGTCCTCTAATTATCTCTATGGTTGCCACCGGCCTCGATCAGCTGATACCAATTACGTACACGAGATCAACGTTGAAACAGATAGATTGGATTGGGTAATTTGGTTAAAATGGAAAACGTCATTACAGCGGGAATATTTAAAGGGAATACATTTTTTGGGCAACACACATTTTCGGTTGAAGACGAAACCACTACCAGTAGCTCTGGGACTGTGACCTTTTTGGACCAGTGTTTCCCAAACGTGGTCCTGCCCCCCTGTGCACGTTTTGTTTTTTGCCCTAGCACTACACAGCTGATTCAAAGAGTCAAAGCTTGATGATCAGTTGGTTATTGGAATCAGCTGTGTAGTGATAGGGCAAAAAACAAAAACAAAACGTGCAACGGGGGCCCAAGAACTAAGTGCAAGGTCAGCATCACCTCTTCACTGTTGTTAGGATTTATGTTTATGCACTATAACCTGCTACCATATTGTTTGAAGATGAATATTGTTTTGTTACACACACACACAAACAATACAGATGTGTGTGTGTGTAGGTGTGTAAAGACTGATCAACATAGTGACAGGCTATACAAGCTGTGGTCAATCTGGAGAGGGGAGGTGTGCATATCTCTAGGCCAACGAGGGGGGTAGGACACTGGACAATACCAAATAAGGAACTGTTTGAGTGTAGAATCGGGGGGGAGACACAAGACGGATCTAATCTACGCAACGACCAGATGTGGACAGATGTGAGCACCAAGGGACCAGTCCGAGTGCCAGCGATAGGCTGAGCAAAGTTTAAACCGCGCTCAGCCTCTACTGTGAGTGATAGGCCAACGGACGGGTTGGAACTAAAGCTGTCATAGTATAAAAACTGTTGTTTGAGCACATTCCAGAGTTCCCTGTTCTACCCTGCGCGGTGATACAGTGAACCCGTATATACGAAAATTGCATTTACCATTTATCGCTAGAGTTTAATTAAAATACTTAAAGTATATTCGGTGACTCTGAATCACATTTTGTCCTGATACCAGATTTGAACTGACGCAAATCTCTTTCACTGTTGATGTTGTGACTGGTGTTTTGTGGGTACTATTTAATGAAGCTGCCAGTTGAAGACATGTGAGGTGTCTGTTTCTCAAACTAGACACTCTAATGTACTTGTCCTCTTGCTCAGTTGTGCACCGAGGCCTCCCACTCTTTCTATTCTGGTTAGAGCCAGTATGCACTGTTCTGTGAAGGGAGTAGTACATAGCGTTGTACGAGATCTTCAGTTTCTTGGCAATTTCTCGCATGGAATAGCCTTCATTTCTCAGAACAAGAATAGACTGACAGGTTTCAAGCAAGCCCATGTAATGCTTTGTAGGTTAGCAGTAAAACCTTGAAATCAGCCCTAGCCTTAACAGGAAGCCAGTGTAGAGATACTAGCACTGAAGTAATATGATCCACGTTTTTGGTTGTAGTCAAGATTCTAGCAGCTGTGTTTAGTACTAACTGAAGTTTATTTAGTGCTTTATCCAGGTAGCAGTAGCGTTATCTAGAAGTGACAAAAGCATGGATAAATGTTTTTGCATAATCTTTGGACAGAAATATCCAGATTTTTGCAATGTTACATAGATGGAAAAAAGCTGTCCTTGAAACAGTCTTGATATTGTGGATCAGACACGGACATAGTATGATTAGCTCGGTTTATTAAATAATAAATCAAAAAGAACATGTCTCCCCCATGAGATCCCCCCGGGATACCTTCTCCTGGGCCCCGGGTCTTCCTGTATGGCACACAAACTCAACTCCCTCGGGTAACCGTATCCAACCAAATGGAAGTCACCTCACTTCCCCTAGTCCTCTTCCTGTGTGCTGCCCTTCTGGCAGCTTTATGGGCCTCACACAGCTGGTGAGCAATCCGCCCTTGATTACTCACCAGCTCCCAATCAGCCCCAATTAGTCCTGTCCGGCGAGCCCGTCGAGACCTGGCACGTCCAGCAGATGGAGCCACCGCCTCATGATGTATTCTCCATCTGTTACCAGGCTTGTTTCTTGGGACCTAGAACTAGCATCTCTGTTTTGTCCGAGTTTAAAAGTAAAACATTTGCCGCCATCCACTTTCTTATGTCTGAAACACAGGCTTCAAGAGAGGGCAATTTTGGGACTTCACCGTGTTTCATCAAAATGTACAGTTGTGTATCATCCGCATAGCTGGGAAAGTTAACATTATGCTTCCGAATGACATCACCAAGAGGTAAAATATATAATGAAAACAATAGTGGTCCTAAAACAGAACCTTGAAGAACACCAAAATTTACAGTTGATTTGTCAGAGGACAAACCATCCACAGAGACAAACTGGTGTCTTTCCAACAGATAAGATCTAAACCAGGCCAGAACTTGTCCTTGTAGACCAATTAGGGTTTCCAATCGATGGTATCAAAAGCAGCACTAAGGTCTAGGAGCACGAGGACAGATGTAGAGCTTTGGTCTGACGCCATTAAAAGGCAATTTACCACCTTCACGAGTGCAGTCTCAGTGTTATGATGGGGTCTAAAACCAGACTGAAGCGTTTAATATACATTGTTTGTCTTCAGGAAGGCAGTGATTTGCTGCGCAACAGCTTTTTCATTTTTTTTTAGAGGAATGGGAGATTCGATATAGGCCAATAGCTTTTTATATTTTCTGAGTCAAGGTTTGGCTTTTTCAAGAGAGGCTATATTTTTAGTTTGGTACACATCCGGTGGATTGGGAGCGATTTTTTTATGTTCAACATAGGAGGGCCAAGCACAGGAAGCATCTCTTTCAGTAGTTTAGTTGGAATAGGCTCCAGCAGCTTGAAGGTTTAGAGGCCACGACCATTGTCACCTGGTTCTTTCACATCCTCACATGGCCTTTCTTACTACTGTTATGATGGAACTTTTTCTCTCATCTAGAGAAGGTCAACATAATTACTTGCAGACTTGTGCTCAAATGTCTATTAGAAAATAGAAAGATCTCATATTCCAATATTATTACAATAAAGTAGTACTTCATATACCTATCAAGCCTCTTGATTGTTGTGGTTAGGCAGTGTAAAGTGCCCACTTAATTGATCAAAATCAACACAAATTGATCCAGGAAGCAAATGCTAAAATGAGATAAGTATATGTGTGTTATTAAGTTTATTATACTGTAATTTCACAAGAGGAATTAAAGGAGGGGAATGATGACAATATTTTAGGGCATAATTAGGATCAAATAGACATTTCACAACATCATTGCATGTAAACAAAATAGCAATGTTATTTTCCTGAAGTGCTGTGAGATTTTTTTGGCAACAAAGTTAATACTGCTGATACACTACTTACTAGTAGTAAATGGGGGTTGTCAGTCTCTTAATATGGTGTATAAAAAAACATGTTGGAGGATGACATTCCAGTTTAAAAATAGAACTACATGGGATTGTGGTAGGAGTAGGGTCTACTGTACATCTATGATGGCTCTAAAACATATACTGTACACATCAATTTCTTCCATACTCTTAATTAAAGTGAGCAACAAAGGAAACAACACAAATGAATACACACAAAATATATCGATTGACACATATGTGATGTATGATTTCAGAAACAAAAGTGTTTTATTTTTATTTTTCAAAGTTCTAAATATAATTTTGAAGCTACAATTAATATTAAATATATTAAATCATATTGACTAGAACATTTTTCAAAACATATATAATTATAAAAATGTGTGATATAACAACTGTTTAAAAGAACATAAAAATAGTAGTAAAAAAAATGCTATTAAAGCAACACCAAAAAAATGCAAGAATAAAACTGAAATGTACATTTCCTGAGGTTATAGTGTACTGTACTAATAATAACTGTCAACACTGAAGAAAAATGGTCAGAAAAATGTGTAAGTGCAACTATTTTTCTAATGAATAACTATCATAATTAGGTATTGCATTCAACACTTAATTATGCTATACAGAACACAAAATCCAAAATAAAATTGAAAAAAAAAATGTAGACATAACCTGAAAATCTACAAAAATACTAATGGCTTCAAGAAGATTAATTGAGTGAGTGATAGATTTAAAATAAATAAAAACCCTTATTTAAATAGATTTCTATGGGATGACACAACGATTAACAGACTTCAACACAAACTGTGCACCGAATGCATAGTTTCCATACTGACCATCCAATCACAAGCGGTGCACAGGACACAAGGGTACACACTTTCTCCAAGACACCTCACACTTGATGATGGGCTGCATTCATCTAGGGGCTGTTTCCCAGAAACAGATTAAGTTTAGCCCTGGAATAAAAACCTATTTCAAAGGAGAATTTCCATTGAGACTGAGAATACTTTTTAGTGCTGGACTAATCTGTGTCTAAAAAACAGATCCCTTCTGTTAATCTTGTCTCACTATCTAGTCTAGCATGAATATTTGCATAATTCCATGAAGAGACAAGTATGACATAAGAGTTGATTGTCGACGTCAACAGCAGTGGATTGCTGAGGAAACGTGCATGTCATAATAACCTTTTAAGAACATAAATACCAGTGGAGGCTTATGGGAGGAGCTATAGAAGGACGGGCTCATTGTAATGGCTGGGATGGAGTCAATGGAATGGAGTCAAACATGTGGTTTCCATATGTTTGACTCTGTTCCATTAATTCCATTCCAACCATTACAATGAGCCCATCTTCCTTTGCTTTAAATCTTCTTAACTTCTTGCACTTGCCCATCATCAAGTGCGATAGACAAGCAATGGCAGAACAGCTTTACATAGCCAGCTATCATTCCGGTGTTGTTTGTGTTGTCCTTCAGTCATAAAATCACTGTGCATAATTTGTTAATCTCCATGTCATCCACAGCAATGTTCTATGCATCTGTGTTATAATCCCTGTTTCCAGACAGCACCTCTATGCACGTGTTGTGCTGCTGTGTCAGAGCCATGCGTTGACCTAGCCACTCCGACAAAGCTCGTCCTAAAGTTGATATATTTCTTAATTCCATTTTATTTTTTAGATTTTTGTGTAGATCCTACTGCACCGTTGGAGCTTTTCGCTACACCGGCAATAACATCTACTAAATATGTGTACGTGACCAATAACATTTTTATTTCAAATCCTAACTCAATTTTGGTCCTTAATTCTGAAAATGAACATAATGTAGTCAGATAAAATGTCTGTAAGCAGCTGAGGGATGGGGCTGGAGAATTGTAACCACTCTCAAATTCATTGGCGGAGCCATGCAGCCATGGACTAAGCATTCTCAGTCTCAATGGAAATTCTCCTTTTGAAAGAGAGATGCACCCTTCAGTTGAGCAAGATCCCTTCATAGTGATGGCTATGCTTCACTGTGGTAGCCTGACAAAGGGACAGATTGAATCAAATCTGTCTATTGTGATTCATCTTGTTTATTCAGTCGCCTCAACTATAATATGCTGTATTATATAGACCCCAGAAGTGGAAATACTATAGTGTGGGTTTGATTGAATTCAACCTGTTATGACCATTCTTTTCAAATACTGCCATTAATCCACATAATGCTGATGCCATCCAGGTAGCTATTGTTAATGCACTGAACAGAAATATAAATGCAAGATGCAGTGTTGGTCCCATGTTTCATGAGTTGAAATAAAAAGATCCCAGAAATGTTCCATATTTTTTTATGCAGAAATTTGATTACATCCCTGTTAGTGAGCATTTCTCCTTTGTCAAGATAATCCATCCACCTGACAGGTGTGGCATATCAATAAGTTGATTAAACAGCATGATCATTACACCAGTGCACCTTGTGCTGGGGACAATAAAAGGCCACTCTAAAATGTGCAGTTTTGTCACACAACACAATGCAATAGACGTCTCAAGTTGAGGGAGCGTGCAATTGGCATGCTGACTTCAGGAATGTCCACCAGAGCTGTTGCCAGAGATTGTTCATTTCTCTACCATAAGCCACCTCCAATGTCATTTTAGAGAATTTGGCAGTAGGTCCAACCAGCCTGAGAACCTCAGACCACATGTATGGCGTCCTGTGGGCGAGTGGTTTGCAGATGTCAACGTTGTGAAGAGATGGTGGCGGTGGGGTTTGGGATGCTCTGAATCAACAGCGTGTTCCAGTTTCCACCAAATATCCAGCAACATTGCACAGCCATTGAAGAGGAGTGGGACAACATTCCACAGGCAACAGCCTGATGTGAAGGAGATGTGTCGCGCTGCATGAGACAAATGATGGTCACACCAGATACTGACTGGTTTTCTGATCCACGCCCCTACAGATGCATACATGTATCCCCAGCCATGTGAAATCCATAGATTAGGACCTAATTAATTTATTGTAATTGACTGATTTCCTCATATGAACTGTAACTCAGTCAAATCTTTGAAAGTTGTGCATGTTGCTTATATATGTTTGTTCAGTACAATATATTTCATATGTGTGGTTACTTTGTACGCAAAAAACAAAAATGATCCCTGACATAACTATGAAATATGCTTAAAGGGGCTATCTGCAATTGCTATATCCATTTGTGGAGTTATAAATTAATGATATATACCCATTGATTCTTGGATAATATAACTCCAATTCCAAGACACAGATTAAGCTTAGTCCTGGAATAAAAACCTATTTCAAAGGAGAATTTCCATTGAGACTGAGAATGGTTTTTAGGCCTGGACTAATCTGTGTCTAAAAAACAGATCCCTTCTGTTAGTCTTGTCTCAATATCTAGTCTAGCATGAATATTTGCATAATTCCATTTTAAGAGATAAGTATGTCTGAGATAACACCATGAAATAAGAGTTGATTGTCAATGTCATCAGCAGTGGATTGCTGAGGAAAGGGTCTATCTGTAATTGCTATATCTATTTGTGGACTTATAAATGAATGATATATACACCCATTGATTCTTGAATAATATAACTCAGATTAATCTTAGTCCTGGAATAAAAACCTCTTTCAAAAGGAGAATTTCCATTGAGACTGAGAATGCTTAGTCCATGGCTGCATGGCTCCGCCAATGAATTTGAGAGTGGTTACAATTCTCCAGCCCCATCCCTCAGCTGCTTACAGACATTTTATCTGATTTAAGCAGCACATTCCAGTGCTGATGCATAGGAGAAGTAATATAAATGGATTGTATAGCAGTCGTCGGCTACGTTTACTTTCACATAACTTACTGATAATACAACAATTTGCCGAATTGCCACTGGAGAAAAAAAACCCACTGGTGTATTTAAGCAATAAGGCCCGAGGGGGTGTGGTATATGGCCAATATACCACAGCTAAGGGCTGTTCTTAAGCACTTTGTAAAACATATTAACTAAAATGTCAGTCAGTGAGCAAGGAATAAAGACCTGGCCGCTACAACATTATTTGATTTGACAAATTCAGCTAGGTCCGTCCAATTTTGAGTGGAAAATTCCCCATTTAAGATATCTTCTGTTATGAATGTAATGGACCACACACACACACACACACACACACACACACACACACACACACACACACACACACACACACACACACACACACACACACACACACACACACACACTAGAGTAATGAACACAGGACCAGAGATCTTGGAGAATCCTCCTTTAATGGAGCTTCTTCCTCCTGTCATTGCTGACAGTAGCTATACACCATCTCTCATGGCACATACTGAGAGTGGGCAACTAACTATTGCCACTTAGCACCCTATGGACTAGAATCTATCAAGGGGGGCCTATTGTACTGTATGTAACAGGATAATATACCCTGCCTGAATGACAATTACACTGCCCACCTGCAGAGTCCCTTCTCTTACAGGAATATGGCATTAGCATTTTGTATCCTCACGTGCAACACAGTCGAGCTGACATCTCTCATCATCTTGTTCAAAGCACACACTGTATCCCACGGCAGACTTTTTTGTATCTTTTTTTACGTTTGGGAAAAAAAGTGGCATGGCGGTGGGACTTTGATTCCCTTGAAAAGCATCCCTGCAGTAGAGTTGAATACAGTCAGAGTGAGCAGGGGCTGCTCTGTTAGCGAGCTGTCCGAGTCTGTGTAGTCCTCTCTAGTCCTCTTCAGTCTTCCAGGTGTCCGGCCTGTGTCTGTTTCGACTGAGTTACCATCCTTCAACCCCCTATTTACTCAGGCAGTCTCCTTGTCCACCTTCCACAGCTGCTCCTTCACCTCGGTGGGCAGGGTGTTGAAGAGGTCCTCCTCCACCACCAGGCCCGTCTTCTTCAACTGCCTGCATTCCCCCAGCTCCACGGGCAGACAGTCCAGTCTATTCCCCCTCAGCTCCAGCTGGGTCAGGGCCGTCAGCTCCCCGAAGCGTGACGGCAGAGACGTCAGGCAGTTGTTACCCAGGTTCAGAGTACGGAGCTTTTTACACTGGAACAGCTCGTTGGGCAGGGTCTCAATCTAAGTGGGGCGAAAAGAAAGAAAAGTGGGATCGAGAGGTAGTGTCAGGTGGATGTGACTATCACTGCACAATGTGTTATAGTGTCAGGTGGATGTGACTATCACTGCACAATGTGTTATAGTGTCAGGTGGACGTGACTATCACCTCACAATATGTTATAGTGTCAGGTGGACGTGACTATCACCTCACAATATGTTATAGTGTCAGGTGGACGTGACTATCACCTCACAATATGTTATAGTGTCAGGTGGACGTGACTATCACTGCACAATGTGTTATAGTGTCAGGTGGATGTGACTATCACCTCACAATATGTTATAGTGTCAGGTGGACGTGACTATCACTGCACAATGTGTTATAGTGTCAGGTGGATGTGACTATCACTGCACAATGTGTTATAGTGTCAGGTGGATGTGACTATCACTGCACAATGTGTTATAGTGTCAGGTGGTTGTGACTATCACTGCACAATGTGTTATAGTGTCAGGTGGACGTGACTATCACCTCACAATATGTTATAGTGTCAGGTGGACGTGACTATCACTGCACAATGTGTTATAGTGTCAGGTGGACGTGACTATCACTGCACAATGTGTTATAGTGTCAGGTGGATGTGACTATCACCTCACAATATGTTATAGTGTCAGGTGGACGTGACTATCACTGCACAATGTGTTATAGTGTCAGGTGGACGTGACTATCACTTCACAATGTGTTATAGTGTCAGGTGGACGTGACTATCACTGCACAATATGTTATAGTGTCAGGTGGATGTGACTATCACCTCACAATGTGTTATAGTGTCAGGTGGACGTGACTATCACCTCACAATATGTTATAGTGTCAGGTGGATGTGACTATCACCTCACAATGTGTTATAGTGTCAGGTGGATGTGACTATCACTTCACAATGTGTTATAGTGTCAGGTGGACGTGACTATCACTGCACAATATGTTATAGTGTCAGGTGGACGTGACTATCACTGCACAATGTGTTATAGTGTCAGGTGGACGTGACTATCACTGCACAATGTGTTATAGTGTCAGGTGGACGTGACTATCACCGCACAATATGTTATAGTGTCAGGTGGACGTGACTATCACTGCACAATCTGTTATAGTGTCAGGTGGACGTGACTATCACCTCACAATATGTTATAGTGTCAGGTGGACGTGACTATCACTGCACAATGTGTTATAGTGTCAGGTGGACGTGACTATCACCTCACAATATGTTATAGTGTCAGGTGGACGTGACTATCACCTCACAATATGTTATAGTGTCAGGTGGATGTGACTATCACTGCACAATGTGTTATAGTGTCAGGTGGACGTGACTATCACCTCACAATGTGTTATAGTGTCAGGTGGACGTGACTATCACTTCACAATGTGTTATAGTGTCAGGTGGACGTGACTATAACACATTGTGAAGTGATAGTGTCAGGTGGACGTGACTATCACTTCACAATGTGTTATAGTGTCAGGTGGACGTGACTATCACTGCACAATGTGTTATAGTGTCAGGTGGACGTGACTATCACCTCACAATATGTTATAGTGTCAGGTGGACGTGACTATCACTGCACAATGTGTTATAGTGTCAGGTGGACGTGACTATCACTGCACAATGTGTTATAGTGTCAGGTGGACGTGACTATCACTGCACAATATGTTATAGTGTCAGGTGGATGTGACTATCACCTCACAATATGTTATAGTGTCAGGTGGACGTGACTATCACTTCACAATATGTTATAGTGTCAGGTGGACGTGACTATCACTGCACAATATGTTATAGTGTCAGGTGGACGTGACTATCACTGCACAATGTGTTATAGTGTCAGGTGGACGTGACTATCACTGCACAATATGTTATAGTGTCAGGTGGACGTGACTATCACTGCACAATGTGTTATAGTGTCAGGTGGACGTGACTATCACTGCACAATGTGTTATAGTGTCAGGTGGACGTGACTATCACTGCACAATGTGTTATAGTGTCAGGTGGACGTGACTATCACTTCACAATGTGTTATAGTGTCAGGTGGACGTGACTATCACTGCACAATATGTTATAGTGTCAGGTGGATGTGACTATCACTGCACAATGTGTTATAGTGTCAGGTGGACGTGACTATCACTGCACAATATGTTATAGTGTCAGGTGGATGTGACTATCACCTCACAATATGTTATAGTGTCAGGTGGATGTGACTATCACTGCACAATGTGTTATAGTGTCAGGTGGACGTGACTATCACCTCACAATGTGTTATAGTGTCAGGTGGACGTGACTATCACCTCACAATATGTTATAGTGTCAGGTGGACGTGACTATCACTGCACAATGTGTTATAGTGTCAGGTGGATGTGACTATCACTGCACAATGTGTTATAGTGTCAGGTGGACGTGACTATCACCTCACAATATGTTATAGTGTCAGGTGGACGTGACTATCACTGCACAATGTGTTATAGTGTCAGGTGGACGTGACTATCACTGCACAATGTGTTATAGTGTCAGGTGGATGTGACTATCACCGCACAATATGTTATAGTGTCAGGTGGACGTGACTATCACTGCACAATGTGTTATAGTGTCAGGTGGAAGTGACTATCACTTCACAATGTGTTATAGTGTCAGGTGGATGTGACTATCACCTCACAATATGTTATAGTGTCAGGTGGACGTGACTATCACTTCACAATATGTTATAGTGTCAGGTGGACGTGACTATCACTTCACAATGTGTTATAGTGTCAGGTGGACGTGACTATCACTGCACAATATGTTATAGTGTCAGGTGGATGTGACTATCACCTCACAATGTGTTATAGTGTCAGGTGGACGTGACTATCACTGCACAATGTGTTATAGTGTCAGGTGGATGTGACTATCACTGCACAATGTGTTATAGTGTCAGGTGGACGTGACTATCACTTCACAATGTGTTATAGTGTCAGGTGGACGTGACTATCACTGCACAATATGTTATAGTGTCAGGTGGACGTGACTATCACTGCACAATGTGTTATAGTGTCAGGTGGACGTGACTATCACTGCACAATGTGTTATAGTGTCAGGTGGACGTGACTATCACTTCACAATGTGTTATAGTGTCAGGTGGACGTGACTATCACTGCACAATATGTTATAGTGTCAGGTGGATGTGACTATCACCTCACAATGTGTTATAGTGTCAGGTGGACGTGACTATCACCTCACAATGTGTTATAGTGTCAGGTGGAAGTGACTATCACTGCACAATGTGTTATAGTGTCAGGTGGATGTGACTATCACTGCACAATGTGTTATAGTGTCAGGTGGACGTGACTATCACCTCACAATATGTTATAGTGTCAGGTGGATGTGACTATCACTTCACAATGTGTTATATTGTCAGGTGGATGTGACTATCACCGCACAATATGTTATAGTGTCAGGTGGACGTGACTATCACCGCACAATGTGTTATAGTGTCAGGTGGATGTGACTATCACTGCACAATATGTTATAGTGTCAGGTGGACGTGACTATCACTGCACAATGTGTTATAGTGTCAGGTGGATGTGACTATCACTGCACAATATGTTATAGTGTCAGGTGGACGTGACTATCACTGCACAATGTGTTATAGTGTCAGGTGGACGTGACTATCACTGCACAATATGTTATAGTGTCAGGTGGACGTGACTATCACTGCACAATGTGTTATAGTGTCAGGTGGACGTGACTATCACTGCACAATATGTTATAGTGTCAGGTGGATGTGACTATCACTGCACAATGTGTTATAGTGTCAGGTGGACGTGACTATCACTGCACAATATGTTATAGTGTCAGGTGGATGTGACTATCACTGCACAATGTGTTATAGTGTCAGGTGGACGTGACTATCACTGCACAATATGTTATAGTGTCAGGTGGATGTGACTATCACCTCACAATGTGTTATAGTGTCAGGTGGATGTGACTATCACCTCACAATATGTTATAGTGTCAGGTGGATGTGACTATCACTGCACAATGTGTTATAGTGTCAGGTGGACGTGACTATCACTGCACAATATGTTATAGTGTCAGGTGGATGTGACTATCACCTCACAATGTGTTATAGTGTCAGGTGGATGTGACTATCACCTCACAATATGTTATAGTGTCAGGTGGATGTGACTATCACTGCACAATGTGTTATAGTGTCAGGTGGACGTGACTATCACTGCACAATATGTTATAGTGTCAGGTGGATGTGACTATCACCTCACAATATGTTATAGTGTCAGGTGGATGTGACTATCACCTCACAATATGTTAATGGGATTTGATTCACAGTTCTCAGATGAGTCAACACGGCTACAGACAACACTTTCCTCATAACTAAACCAGAATACACCCTCAGAAATGTTTGTACAACAAACCAAATCTGAAAAGGAAAGCACTCACTCTGTTAGCAGTGACTACCAGGTACTGGAGGTTCTGCAGGTACCCCACGTCTGCTGGGATGTAGGTGAGGTTGTTGTGGCTCAGGTCCAGGAAGCGCAGCTTCCGACAGTAGAACAGCTGGCTGGGGATCTTATCGATCTTGTTCCTGTTCAGATAGAGCCTCTCCATGTTGTTGAGGGTGCCGATCTGGATGGGAATGTAGGCGATCTGGTTGTACCAGAGTTTAAGGCAGACCAGCCGGTGCAGGTGCTGGAAGCTGATGATCTCCTCGATGGTCTTCAGGTTGTTGTCCTTCAATGATGACAATAATAATAATACATTTCATTCATACATACAAAAACATTTAATAAATACAGGGCCAGTTTCCCTGACACAGATTAAGCTTAGTCCTGGACTAGATTTGGGGCATTTTCACACAGGTTTTCACTTAGCTGTAGTTCGAATCAGAGTTTGATTATTTGTTACACATACATACATACATGTATGTACGTACACTACCGTTCAGAAGTTTGGGGTCACATAGAAATGCCCTTGTGCCACTGGAACACAGGAGTGATGGTTGCTGATATTGGGCCTCATATATATATATATATATATATATATATATATATCTGTATATATATTCATACATACATACATACATACATACATACATACATACATACATACATACATACTATTTCTTTGGGGTCAGGTTGGTTTCACATTGCCAAAATGTCAAACGAACTAAAATGCCTAAACAAAACCACCTGTTCAACTTGTTTATTGGAGAGAAATGATCGCAGTAAATCCATCTATGATAATCAAAAGCATAACTTGTATCTCATACTACTTTCACTTTAGTTTTCAACAACATGCGGAAGGTAACAGCGTAAAAGCTGCTTTAACTGTGACGTGAAAATGAAACTCATTTTATTCTTTTTTAAATTTGTATTTATTTATTGTTTACTTCAGTTTATTTAGTAAATACTTATTTTTTCTTAAAACTGCATTGTTGGTTAAGGGCTTGTAAGTAAGCATTTCACTGTAAGGTCTACACCGCTTGTATTTGGCGCATGTGACAATTAAAATGTGATTTGAATAGTCTATATTCAGTAGCCTATATCCCCGGTATAGCCCCAGTCACCTAATCTGCATTGGATGTGGTCATAAATGTGCAGCTACTCACAGAATGTTTCAGAGATATCAAGTTATGGTACTGCATGCACTTCATCAAATGCTCTCAGTCAAGCAACCAATAATACTGCGCAGCTCTGGTTATTTTCCTGTGTTTGGTCTGGACTGCATTCTCACCGGCAGCGAACCGCATCACGGTACGAAATTAATCAGACCGAGATTTCCCTTTTTGAGCGAACCATGTGCGTTGTTTAGTGCATTCCTGAGTGCAGATAGAGTGTTCACACTAGCCCAAACTAACCGAACTAAGGGAGGAAAAGTAGCAGAATTCAGAAAAAACGCTACAAACCAATTTGGTGTGAGAGTCCGCTTAATGTGTCCGGGAAACCAGTCACTTATATAATAAAATCATCTAGATGAATAAAAACAATACAATCACGTAATACAATTGGTGAGAACACAAATTAAAAGTACACTGAACGCAGGGTTGCAAAATTCTTGTAACGTTCCCAAAATTCCCTGGTTTTCCTGAAATCTCAATTGGCAGATTCCTGGAATGAGGAGAGAATAAGCACACAATCTCAAATCCTGCAACCAGGATTTCTGGGAAACCAGGGAAATTTGGGAAAGTTACAAGAATGTTGCAACATTAATGGAACGTAATAAACAGCAATGACAAACGAACCTTGAGGTCAATCTCCTGCAAGTTGTGCAGGCTGAAGATGGAGTGTGGGATGCGTTCCAGATCACAGCGGATCAGCTCCAGTTCAGTCAGGTTCACCATCTTCTTCAGGCTGTTGAGGACCATCAGCTTGGTGCCCTCGTTGTTGACTGACAGCTTCTGGAGGTGCACTCCCACGTCCGTCACCACCTGAGGTGAAGAACATCATACATAAAAGGTGAAATATTACAGTGCAGGAAGAGGGGGGAAAAACAACAGGGTTTGACATGGGCTCCTCTCCCAAACCAAATGATTAAAACTATAAATTACATGAAAAACAAACAAAGACAAGATAAAAAGATAGAGTGAGGAAGATAAAAAAAAGAAACAAATACCTGAGGTAGCTTGGTCAGGTTACTCTTCAGCCGGAGCACCTTGAGCCTCTTCAGCTCCCGTAGCCCATCAATAACAATGTATCGGTTGTTCTCTGCGCTCAGGTTCCCCGTCAGGTGCAGCTCGCTCAGGTTCTTCAGGCTGTAGATCCACAGAGGGATCTCCTTGATGTCGGTGAACTTGATGTGGAGGGACTTGAGGTTCTCCCTGAGGAAGGCCAAGGCGGGAGCCTCGATCTTAGCCGGGGTATGGTACAGCCACATCTCCTTCAGGTTGACCAGCTGGGCGATGATAGGAGGGATGGTGATGTCTGGAATGAGCTCCAGCTTCAGTACCTACAATAATAACAAAAAAGAATACATTCGGACCGAGAGGCCTATATCTAAGCTCAATAAACTGAAGTGACATTGGCAGGAGCAGTGTACAAGTTTCTTCTTTTAAGACATCCTGTAATTATTCCGACACACCTGCGACTCAGATGTGCGAGTACTTTTCCTATAATGTACAACAAATCACAAAGTTTCTACAGTGTGTGCATTCAAAAATAGACCAAATCAAGGCACGTGGACAAAATGGAATACACTCTACACAAACTACCTCCAGCTCTATCAGGTCAAACACTGTGTCTGGGATGCCGCTCAGCATGAAGAGGTGCAGCTCCAGCTTCTCCTGGGAGTTATTGGTGATTCTCTGCCTCAGTTTGTCCAGAGTCCACTCGTTGTTCAGGTTGAGCTGCCGCAGCTTGTTCTCGCTCACCTCGGACAGGAAGACAGCAAAGCGTTTGGAGTACAGAGGGTCGTACTGGTCAATCATGTGCAGCATGAAA
Source organism: Salvelinus alpinus (assembly GCF_045679555.1). Classification (NCBI taxonomy): domain Eukaryota; kingdom Metazoa; phylum Chordata; class Actinopteri; order Salmoniformes; family Salmonidae; genus Salvelinus; species Salvelinus alpinus. The sequence goes on along the minus strand of NC_092104.1, from coordinate 12,690,497 downwards.
GCAAAGTCGTTCTTCACGTCCGGTATGTCGCTGTAACTGCTCTCCTCTCGTATCGACTCGAAGGAGTATTTCTTCAGTGAGCGCCGCAGCATCCAACAGAGAGTGTACATGCAAATTAATCCGTAAACCCCCACTAAGCTGATGTAGACGCAGGCTAGGATCTTAAACAGCGTGGCCAGAGGATGGGCACAACGATACATGCTGTACCCTGTGAGGCTCTCTATATCCACACTACAGTCCACACTGAACTGAATATTGTGCACATAATACCCCGTATAGCAGATAATAAAAATGAACTTAATGACTTTGATAATAGTCTGTCGGATGTAGAGCCTGTACACAATGTCTCCCTCTTCCACGTGTATGCGGAACTTTTTCACCTTTTCGAACAGAGCTTTTGCCTGTTCGCCCTCTTTCTTATCCAGTACGCCTGTCTCAGTGCGATCCACGATCCCCTGCTCCAGGCGAGACTTTGTCTTTTGGAGCATGGGGACGCTGGCCTCCACGTCCTCGCTGACAAACGACGCCTTCTTATCCATGGAGCCGTTCATCTTGTGGGGCTTGGGGTCGCGTTCCTCCACCACCGTCTCAGACAGAGCCCTGGTGGTCCAGGGAGAGTCAAAACACTTGAGTAAGATGGACACAAAGTGCTCCAGTTTGGAGCTAGTCCGGGGGAACTTGAACCAGAAGTTACTGCAGGCCAGGAAGATGAGGGTATGCAGTAGCACCAGGTAGGGGAAGTACTTGGCAAACCAGTGCAGGCGGTTCTCGTAGCACACAGCGTCTACGTAGTTGTACTGGTGGCGATCCAGGTTGTATTGGATCCCTTTGGGCTCCAACAAGAGCGGGGCCGACAGAGTAGCATTGAAATACCGCCTGCAGGTCTGGTTGACCACCCACTTGCAGGGCAGGCAGATCATCTTGTCCTGGGTGACCTAGAATGAAACAAAAGCATTTTAAGTACATGGACAATAGTAAAGTAAGCATTTTACTGTAGTGTGTGCATACTATGCTGTCTCCTGTGCATATGACAAATAACACTTTAAATTGATTTGTAACAGAAGCTGAACAAAAACAAGATCAAGTACATAGGAAAAAAAAGGGAATGTCCTCTAACGGACCTGCAGAGTGCCCCCGAACACGGCGATCATGAGCATGACGATGGAGATGTAGTCGGTGAAGACGTCCCACCATGGCTTCAGGATGCGGTAGGCCGGCTGGCAGTCTACAAAGTAACGCAGCTCAGTGATGGGGATCATGGCTTATCTGGGAAGAGGAGAGATAATAATAATAATTAGGTGGGTGGTTATATTTATCCTGTTTCACACATGTACAAGTATGTATTACACGCATGTGTGAATTGGAAATGTGTTTTTTTGCAAACCCCAACTCTCCCTCTGACACCCTACGAGAGTTGGGTCACGATGGTGACGGGAGCAATGGCGACCCTGGACAATGGCGACCCTGGAGCAATTAGGGTTAAGTGCCTTGCTCAAGGTCACAGATGGATTTTTCACCTTGTCGGATTGGGGATTTGAACTAGCGACCTTTCGGTTATTGGTCCAACGCTTTAACCACTAGGCTACCTGCCACCCATAGTATGACAGACAGGAGGTTTCATCATTTCAAATTCAACGTTTTTTTATGATCAAATTGCAGAAGAGCAATTCTGAATTTCTGAAATACTTGGCATTTAAAAATGGGGGCCTTCAGGTCCAATAAAATAACGGTGCACTCGCCACTAATAAATTGTCTACTACATTAAAATAGAGAAATCTGTTTTATTCCATTAAAAAAAATCTATTGCATCCGGAACATATATAGATTAGCTACCGCAATTAGTAACAGCCATTCCCGTCTTCTTTTCACACTCAAATCAATGAAGACTACCATAGCTCTTGCCACTGGAACTCCATGAACAAAACAAGCATCCTATGTCAAATGAATGTAATGTGTAACACATATTCTGTACTGACGGCATCAGAAAAGGGAAAGGGAGATACCTGGTCAACTGCACAACTGAATGCATTCAACCAAAATAGGTCTTCCGTATTTAACCCAAGCCCTCTGAATCAATAGCAGCAATGCTAACAGGGTCATGCATCCGATAATAGGCAACCAGATGGATTCAGTTGAAGAGGTATAGTAATTGAATAGACTGACTACCGCATGCATGTTCTGAACCCTGAATCTCTGATGCATTATATTGGCTGGTTTGCTATTGATTTCACTATTGTTAAACAGGTCCAGTTAATCTAGGCGCCATAGGGCAGAATTTGGGACAGCATTTTCATTAGGGCTGGCAGGGTGTGTGTGTTGGGCTGGGAATTGCCAGGGACCTCACAATATTATATTAAATCGCAGTACCATACATATATTGCGATTCACCTGATTCAATATTGCGATTTGATTGCTATTTGATGTCCCAAACATATTGCTCACTATACAGTCAGGCCATCAATATTTGGACATTGACCAAGTTATTATTATTTTAGCTGTCTATCACAGCATATTGGAGTTTAAATTAAATAATGAATATCAGCTGAAAGTGCAGACCTTCAGCTTTAATTTGAGGTATTTACATCCAAATTGTGTGAACGGGGTAGGAATTAAAGCACTTTTTAATGTGGTCCCCCCCTTTTCAAGGGACCAAAAGTAATTGGACAACTGGCTGCTCAGCTGTTCCATGTCCAGGTGTGTTTTATTCCCTCATTAGTTAATTTACAAGTAAGCAGATAAACGGTCTAGAGGCATTTTTTTAGGAGGTAGATCAGCTTTAATATTGTAGATAGATTGTAGCTTCCATCAATGTAATTATCTGCATCATTTCCAATCCCACACACACACACACACATACATACATACATACATACATATATATTTCCTTTATTACCCTCCAACCCTACCACCCTTCACCCAATCGGAGCAAACTAGTGAACAACAACGCTCAGGCCTGTATTTCCAGCTTATACATACTATATACATTTTTTGGACACAATCTATTTAACAATAGTTTCATTTTGTTTGTTTTTACTCCTGTCCTTCCTCTACCCTCAACCTCTCCCATCTATTTCTGATGTCCATCCGGTTCTATTTGCCATATCTTTCAAACTGTGCTCCTTCACAAAAGTTCTAAACCTATATACGTTTACGGACACAGTATGTTTTACATGAGTTATTAGTTGTTATTATAAGGACACAGTATGTTTTACATGAGTTATTAGTTGTTATTATAAGGACACAGTATGTTTTACATGAGTTATTAGTTGTTATTATAAGGACACAGTATGTTTTACATGAGTTATTAGTTGTTATTATAAGGACACAGTATGTTTTACATGACTTATTAGTTGTTATTATAAAGACACAGTATGTTTTACATGACTTATTAGTTGTTATTATAAGGACACAGTATGCTTTACATGAGTTATTAGTTGTTATTATAAGGACACAGTATGTTTTACATTAGTTATCTTGTTGTTATTAGTCCTAACCTTCAGCTCCATTCAACCCCTCCCATCTATCTCTTAACACCATCCATTTTGGATTTCTATTTGCCATATATTTTTCAACTGTGCTGTGATGTTTCACAGAAGCTCTGAACCTTTATTCTCCTGGTTTCTACAGACTGTATATATTTTTTGTGGTAAAATAATTATTGATCGATTTGACTATGACTTTTCAGATCACCCAGGTCTAGAGTGTGGCATTTGCATTTGGAATCTGTTGCTGTTAACCCTCAATATGAAGTCCAAAGAGCTGTCACTGCCAGGGAAGCAAGCCATCATTAGGCTGAACAATCAAAAGAAACCAATCAGAGAGATAGCAAAAACATTAGGTGTGGCCAAATCAACTATTTGGTACATTCTTAACAAGAAAGAACACACTGGTGAGCCCGGAAGACCACGGAAAACAACTGTGGTGGATGACAGAAGAATTCTTTCCCTGGTGAAGAAAAACCCCTTCACAACAGTTGGCCAGATCAGGAACACCATCCAGGAGGTAGACGTATCTGTGTCAAAGTCAACAATCAAGAGAAGACTTCACCAGAGTAAATACAGAGGGTTTACCACAAGATGTAAATCATTGGTAAGCCTCAAAAACAGTAAGACCAGATTAGAGGTTTGCCAAAAAACGTCTAAAAAAAGCCTGTACAGTTCTGGAACAACATCCTATAGACAGATGAGATGAAGATCAACTTGTACCAGAATGATGGGAAGAGAAGAGTATGGAAAAGGGAAGGACCTGCTCATGGTCTGAAGCATACCACCTCATCTGTGAAGCACGGTGGAGGTAGTGTTATGGCGTGGGCATGTATGGCTGCCAATGGAACTGGTTCACTTGTATTTATTGATGATGTGACTGCTGAAAAAAGCAGCAGGATGAATTCTGAAGTGTTTAGGGCTATATTATCTGCTCAGATTCAGCCAAATTCTTCAAAACTCATTGGACGGCACTTCACAGTTCAGATGGACAATGACCCGAAGCAAACTGCGAAAGCAACCCAATACTTTTTTAAGGCAAAGAATTGGAATGTTCTGCAATGGCCAAGTCAATCACCTGACCTGAATCCTATTGAGCATGCATTTCACTTGCTGAAGACAAAACACCCAAGACCAAGAAGGAACTGAAGACAGCTGCAGTAAAGGCCTGGCAGAGCATCGCCAGGGAAGATGTCTATGGGTTCCAGACTTCAGGCAGTCATTGACTACAAAGGATTTGCAAACAAGTATTAAAAATAACAATTTAATTTATGATTATGTCAGTTTGTCCAATTACTTTTGAGCCCCTAAAATTCAGGGGCTATGTATAAAAATGGTTGTAATTCCTACACGGGTAATAATTTGGACAAAACCCTTAAATTAAAGATGAAAATCTACACATAAAGCACATAAAGCATCCATTGTGGTGGAGTACAGAACCAAAATGATGCAAATTGTGTCACTGTCCAAATACTTATGGACCTGACTGTATGTCTACTGCCGAGAGACCAGTCAGGGAAATAAAAGTGCTGAAAACATGTTGGCTCACCATTTAAAAAGAAGATGGAGAACAAGCTATAGGATGAAAAATAGTTCTGGTGCAGGTACAGCAGACTAGAGCTACCTAACAAAACAAAAAATACAAATCAATAGTTGGAGTCAAAGTATTGATATAATCCTAAATAATATTGCGATATTTAACTGTATCAATTCCCTCCCCCCATCACTAATTTGGATTACCCTGGAAAACACACACCATGTCTCAGAAGACCAAAGTCAGTTTAGCAGTAATCCAATTCATCAGTGGTTAGATTAGTAATTTAAGTGTTTAAATCACTTCAAATATGAAGAAAGAAACGCAGAGACCTGGCCATGAAACTACTTGGAAAATAGAAGAGGTACAATATTGAAGTGTTTACATGCAGTGAGAAGAACAGGGTAGTGAGATGAATGTATAACAAAAGCTATGGGGAAGGTAGTTGGCAGATCATTAAAACATTCCAGAATTAAAACATTCCAGAATAGATAGGAGGCACAAGTGACAGAAAATCGAAACTAACAGAAAAAAAGATGCAGTCTAGCTATCCTACATGTCCAATATTCCACATTTTAAAGTAAAAGAAATAATACTTACAAAATCTGGAATAAAATACAGTCGAACAGTAAGTCTCCATTTATGAACAGCATACAAAATATGTCTTCTCTATTTAGGCCTTCAACTCCAATACTTAACTACCATGAAGATAGACAGACTGATAAACCTCTGACATTTTACCATGTGTCCCGCTCTTTCACTTGCGTGCCACTCTCACCAAGAACATTATCTTCACAACTGTAACACTTCTATAGACAAATCTTCCGTTTTGGCTCGTCCTATCCAAACACAAACCACAGGCACGACAGCCACCTTACTTTCGTTATCTATTCTTAGTCGTTTCCCATAATAATACCCAGGGTATTGTCTCCCAGCGACCTTCAGGAGGAGATCCTGTTTACCTTAGAGGAGGAGGAGGCGGCGCTGACTGTCTGTTTCCAGTAGGCTCAACACTGTATCTCCAGCTCCTGTCTCCAGTAGGCTCAACACTGTATCTCCAGCTCCTGTCTCCTAGTAGGCTCAACACTGTATCTCCAGCTGCTGTCTCCCAGTAGGCTCAACACTGTGTCTCCAGCTCCTGTCTGCAGTAGGCTCAACAGTGTATCTCCAGCTCCTGTCTCCTAGTAGGCTCAACACTGTATCTCCAGCTCCTGTCTCTTAGTAGGCTCAACACTGTATATCCAGCTCCTGTCTCCCAGTAGGCTCAACACTGTGTCTCCAGCTCCTGTCTCCCAGTAGGCTCAACACTGTACCCCGTGTCTCCTGCTGGTCTCCCTAGAAGGAACATTGTAAGGAACCTATTAGCCCTTCTCCTCTCTGGATGATCATTCTATTTCCGGAATATGTTATTTAGTTCTTTAGAACGTGTTGCAAAAATTCTGCTGCAAAGTAATAAATAAAGCACATAAAAAGCTGTAGGATTGAAGAATCCACATGTGTTCGTTATTGCCAACTTTGTTACTTGCAACGTTTATTTCGTAACATTCTAAAGAATATATTCCTGAAAATATAGGCTACCATCCCTGCCCTCCTCACTCATTCCCACAAGACTGGGAGTTGGCTATCTGTCGCTGCCTGTGTTCAGTGAGGAAGACAGATAAAACAGACAGACTTCCTGTGGAGATGAGAAGTCTGACGCCTGCCTAGCCCCACTACAGCCTAGCCCAACCCAGTCAGACCTCCAACCTACTCCCACACACAATGTCATTGTCACAACAATTCAGTCCAATTCAGAGACCAGACAACCCATTAGAGTACTGGCAAAACGCACTGATTTGTAAAACTGTTCTTTCTACAGGTCCAATAGAAGCACAAAAAGACAGCACTCAGTGAGTGACAGTAGCCACATGTATGACCAAACTTCATATTCTTATGTAATATGCAGTACACAAGAATTCCGAGTACTGCACAGATAATTGAAGAGTTAGAAACATGACATCTCTGGGAGATTAGCCTAATTTCTGTGAACTGTGCAGGTATCTAGGCATCTGCTCTTTTTTTATTTTATTTAACTAGGCAAGTCAGTTAATAACAAATTCTTATTTACAATGACAGCCTACCCCGGCCAAACCCGGATTACGCTGGGCCAATTGTGCGCCGCCCTATGGGACTTCCAATCACAGCCAGATGTGTTACAGCCTGGATTCGAACCAGGGCCTGTTGTGGCGCATCTTGCACTGAGATGCAGTGCCTTAGACCACTGCTCCACTCTGGAGCTCTTACCACAGTGTTGGTACTGGTGTGATCTGTACTTCGGTACCTGGTGCGGTCGTTGGTGGATATCCCACTCAGTGAAAGCCCATCGATCCTCATGAGCCCAGGTCTCTTCTATCTCCATAGGAATGGGTGCCTAATCTGAAAACGAAAGGAAATTGGAAGAGGAATAAGCCTAATTAGGCCTAGCAAGCAACTATTTAATGTCTGGTCTTGTAGCACTGGGGTTAATACCTATCAGACAAACTCACTAGCTAGCAAACAGACTGGCAAGATGTAGGCTTGTATACAACACTAACAGCTTAAGCTTACATAAGTCTGACATCCCATTCCCAAAGTTGAAATCACATGCCTGGGAAGACATGTGGATTTAAGCACTTGAAAGGGTGACACACACATTACATGACATGGCTTATTCTGGAGTCTGATGATGTGACCAGTTTGCAAAGTCCAAAACACATGACACATGGATGATCTCATGAAATTCAAGAGACAATTGCAATCTCCATGGTGAAATACTCTAGCTAGACAGTCTAGCTACATTATTTACCCTGCTAACTATCTAGCCTTGTCATATACATTTAGTAACTAACGTAAATGACAGCTAGCTAGGTAACTAATGATAGCTAACTAGCTACAGTAGCTAGTTGGCCAAGTCATGCCAGATGAAACCGGTATATGATGCAGACGATTGAGAAGTTCAGCTGCTAGATAGCCTATAATCGATGATCAATTAGACAGTGTGTAGCTATTGATGTTATAATTTCAGTGATGGCTAACTTAGAAACATACACCAGTTATAGTTAAACTGGTTAGCTAGCTATAACGTTAGCTAGCGTAGCTTGCTAGCTGACATTTCTTAGCATTACAATGTTAGCTCGACCGGCATTACCATAAACAACTCTCAGAGAAGTAAGGCCCATCTTGACTATCGTTTTAACTAACTATAGTCTAGTTACTAGACAACTTACTCAGTTTTGCTCCACTGCAGCAAGGCTGGCGAACACCACAGGCTAACAGAAATACATGATGGTGTGGGGCTAGCTAATTTTAGCTAGCTAGTGTTGCCTTCTTTTCATCTGTTGTCGTTGAGCATTGCAGCCTGCAATTATGCCCATTTCCGATAGGCGGCAGTAGTGCGCTTTTTTGTCGCTTATCACACAGTAGAAGAAGAAACATAATTCTCCGGGAAGTGCTCCATTATAAAAATTTAGAAAACTAACCGATGCTTTCACCTGTCAACAATGCTTTCACTGAATAATTTAGGCGTTATTTGCATATCTCAGGCTCTTCAGCATTCACCGAAGTTATTAGCTATCAGGCAATGCTTATCAAAGGCTTCGTCTCGTGCAACGCTATGCAACAACTCTATCACCTTCAACAGTAAGGGCACAAGGAGGCACACAGGCTTCAGATTACTTAACGAAAGTATAGTAAAACATGTCAGTACACTGCAAAGGACTTTCTGCACAGCCTCTGTGAAGCTACACTGTTGGAACTGTGGCCAGTCTGTCGAACAAACTCCGGCCTTCTTCTGTTTATCGTGTAATTTTGTCCAGCCTCCAGATGAGAGGGCATCCTATTTCCTGATTATGGAGTGGTGAGTGATATAACGTTTTCAATTGAAATGTTACATTATGTTTACACACTCATTAGGCTACCTGTTATTATCATTATTATTATTCATTTTGTTTGCACTCATCACAAACGGTGCATCCAGAAAGTATTCACACCCCTTGACTTTTTCAATTGTTTTGTGTTACAGCCTGAGTTTAAAATGTATTAAATTGAGATTGTGTGTCACTGGCCTACACACAATACCCCATAATTTCAAAGTGGAATTATGCTTTTAGAAAACTTTAAAAATGAATACAAAACTCAGTGGTGATAAGTGAAAGTCCTACTTATGTAGTTTTTTCTTTCTGTACTATACTTTACTATTCATATTTCTGACAACTTTTACTTCACTACATTCCTAAATAAAATGATGTACTTTTTACTCCATACATTTTCCCGGACACCCAAAAGTACTCGTTACATTTTGAATGCTTAGAAGGACATACTTATCAAGAGAACATCCCTGGTCATCTCTACTGCCTCCTGATCTGGCAGACTCACTAAACACAAATGCTTAATTTGTAAATGGAGTCTGAGTGTTGGAGTGTGCCCCTGACTATCCATAAATTAAAAACCAGAAAATCGTGCCATCTGGTTTGCTTAATATAAGGAATTTGAAATGAATTATACTTTTTACTTTTGATACTTAACTATATTTTAGCAATTGCATTTACTTTTGATACTTAAGTATATTCAAAACCAAACACTTTTGGACTTTTACTCATTTTACTGGGTGACTTACTTGAGTCATTTTCTATAAAAGGTATCTTGACAATTGAGTACTTTTTCCACCACTGTTAAAAATGAAAATATTAAATGTCTTGAGTCAATAAGTATTCAACCCCTTTCTTATGGAATGCCTAAATAAGTTAATGAGTAAAAATATGCTTAACAAGTCACATAATAATTGCATGGACTCACTCTGTGTGCAATACAATCAAATCAAATTTTATTGTTCATGCAGATGTTAATATGAGTGTAGCGAAATGCTTGTGCTTCACGTGTCGACCGTGCAGTAATATCTAACAAGTAATCTAACAATTTCACAACCACCTTCACAACCACCAACCACACACAAGTGTGAAGGACAGGGGGTGTGAATACTTATGTAAATTAGATAATTCTGTATTTCATTTTCAATACATTTCTAAAAACATGTTTGCACTTTTTCATTATGGAGTATTGTGTGTAGATGGTTGAGAAAAAAAATATGTATTTAATCTATTTTGAATTCAGGCTGTAACACAACGACATATGGAATAAATGTATGGGTAGGAATCACAATCAGTTAAAAAACAAGGCCTTTAATAGGTTCATAGATTCACCCTAAAGTAGCCTACAGTGCAATGGATGCTTAACCTCTGTTATTGCTTATTTTAAGTGACCAGACCTTTGCACTGGATACCCAGAGGCTGCAGAAAACATACTTGAAGCTCCAGCGGTCTCTTCACCCTGACAACTTCAGCCAGAAAACTGTGGTATGGATGGAGGGCTCAGGGCTTGTCAGTTGACAGCAATAAGGCAGGGACCACTTGGGTTTTGAGTAGGGATGGGCATTTTTAATGATTTCGCTATTAGAATGATATACAATTTTGGGGGCGATATCTGGGTATTCGAAATGCATGCGTTTTAAAGTTTAAAAACTTCAATGGGGACTTGCGGCGCACTCTCTGCTTGTCAAATAATCAGGTTATCATTAATAGTTACCTCAGCCACAAAGTTAAAATTGTCTATATCGTAACAATTCATGAAAACAAAAATTTGCTTTTGGGTCTTAATTTAAGGTTAGGCATAAGGTTAACAGTGTGGTTAATGTTATTTGCTAAGGTTAGTTTTAAATTCACGTTTTATGCAGATACAATTTTGAAATAGGCTAGGTTTATGACTGTGGTAACTTGTGATGACCATCAAATCGATGTAAAGAAGCTACACTAGCCAGTTAAGTTAGTAAGGCTAATTAAGGCTGTTTTGCTGTGCTCCCCATTCTTATCCACAACAGCTCTACTCATATTAAACAACAGCCTACCTATTGGTTGATCATTGTAGCCTATTCCTTCTCATTTAGCCAACTTTATTCCGTAATTGTAATTCCATTTTGCATTGATTAGAAATCTCGCACTTCACTTGCTACACATGGAGTAGCCCAATAATGGACTAAAGGAGCCTAACGTTACTCCTTATAGTCCAAAGACCTTACATGTTCTGTTTAAAGGCGTATTGGCTCTGGAAGCCAAAACAGCCAAATACTCCATCTAAACGTGAATCGATTCTCAATTGCGGTACGTTTCTTGAAACATAAATCCTTTTACTTTCATATCACATCAAATTAATTTCACAAATGTAAAATACGTTTGTGGTGTCCGTCCTCCGTTTATACAGGTGTCTGGAGACGCAGATGGCTAATTAGCACAGGTAGTCCATTCTGTTTTCCGTAAACAAGCACTGTAACATGGAAATATGGCCGTGTCGGAACCCTAACCCTATAAAGGTGTGTATCAATTTAACCTTAATCTCGCTGATATGAAAGATAAGGTACATATGCTTCCAAAACGTGTTAATGTTCAGACCTTTACAAACTCCCCCGTACAGAAGACGCCTTCGTCCAATGACTCTTATGTGTAGTATAATGGAACTGAGTGTGTTGATCAAGGGGCTACACATGGAGCCTCTGACAGTAGTGCAGCTTTGATTGATCGACAATAACAAAGTACACCTGTGAGAAATTACATTAAAAAAAATAAAAATAGTACACGGTCATAAAAACTGTCCTAAAACTGTTGTTTGATAAAAATGTCATGGTCTATCCTTGTATGTCGAAAATGTCACATACATAATTGAATTACATTTTAGCCTTTTTATTCAAATAGGCCTATGTCATGTTTTGAATACTCCCAGAAGTAGGCTAATCAAATTCTAACGTCCGTTCGGATATTCAAATATTATAATAACTGCCCTTGTTTTGCAAAAGGATAAGGCTGGGGTAAGAGAAAAGGCGGGGGTCAGGGTTTTGAAAAATTGGTCCAGTGCTTGGGTTAGGTTTACGCTAGGACTTTCATGAAGGCTAATGTTTGAATAGAGGTTTTGAAAATTTGTTAATAGGCCTACTAGGCCTGTACAGGACTAGGAATGGACAATACTAGGCCTGTACAGGACTAGGAATGGACAATACTAGGCCTGTACAGGACTAGGAATGGACAATACTAGGCCTGTACAGGACTAGGAATGGACAATACTAGGCCTGTACAGGACTAGGAATGGACAATACTAGGCCTGTACAGGACTAGGAATGGACAGTATTAGGCCTGTACAGGACTAGGAATGGACAGTATTAGGAATGGACAATACTAGGCCTCTACAGTATTAGGCCTCTACAGTATTAGGAATGGACAGTATTAGGAATGGACAGTATTAGGAATGGACAGTATTAGGCCTCTACAGTATTAGGAATGGACAGTATTAGGCCTCTACAGTATTAGGAATGGACAGTATTAGGCCTCTACAGTATTAGGAATGGACAGTATTAGGAATGGACTGTATTAGGAATGGACTGTATTAGGAATGGACTGTATTAGGAATGGACTGTATTAGGAATGGACAGTATTAGGAATGGACAGTATTAGGAATGGACAGTATTAGGCCTCTACAGTATTAGGAATGGACAGTATTAGGAATGGACAGTATTAGGAATGGACAGTATTAGGAATGGACAGTATTAGGAATGGACTGTATTAGGAATGGACAACACTAGGAATGGGTGCTTGCATTTCACACTTAAAACCATTTTAGACCCTGTAATATCATGGGATAATGATATAATCTGGATAGGCTGGGATAATTATATAATTTAAATAACCCACCATACTTCAATTGGACAAGACAGTTATAATCTACATAGGCTGGGATAATGATATAATTTAAATTACCCACTATACTTCAATGGGACTAGACAGTTATCACCTAATTAGCAGACCTTATACTGTTGCACAATGGGACTGAAAGCAAAACATGCTGCCAAGGATTCCTCTACCACAACCAAATCATTACACAACTTTCCGATTGTTTTATTAATCAGCACCCCTGGCTACATTCCCCTAATTTGACTGTCCTACAGGGGGTAAAACTCATTACTTACAATGACAAGGTTTCCAGGATGCTGCTGTTGCATTCGAGGCATCCAGGTAAAGACAAAGGGCATACTGCTGACATGACAGCCCCTCTGGCCACCACTGGAGGCTATTGATCCTGCCTGGGTTTGAAGGACCTGACAGCTGCAAATGCTCTCTGCCTGTCAGCCATCTCCAAAACTACGTCCAACATGGCACCCTATTCACTTTGTAGTGCACTACTTTTTATTGGATGGCTTAGGGTGCCATTTGGGATGCACCCTAAGCTTGTATCCACCGTTACACCCATCCGCCACATCTCACTTATACCTGTTCCCTGATGGATCCAGACACATCCCAACCCGCTTCCCGCTGTAAAGTGTCAAGATCTGTCGAAGAATCTAATTATCACCCAGGGTTTGGCTTTTAAAGATAAATGGATATAGAGGAAAGGGGAATACCTAGTCAGTTGCACAATTTAAAGCATTCAACCGAAATGTGTCTTCCGCATTCAACCCAATCCCTCTGAATCGGAGAGGTGGCAATGTGTGAAATAACTTGTAATGTAATTCCCATGGTGACATGGTCTTTCCCACATTTGTGACAGTTTGACAGTTTGAGGAAAGATGTGTTAAATGTGTTTGTTTATTTTTGTCTGTCTGACGTCTAATATTCTCTATATACAGTCACATCCCAAATGACTGGTACCCTTGATAAAGATGAGCAAAGAATACTGTGAAATAACTAATACAAACACTCAGCTATATTGTATGCAAAAATTATTTTGACAATTAGATTATTTAATACTAATATAATTGCTCAGAGAAAGAGATTTTGTTTAACAAGTAATAAATTAGATCGTGGTCAGAATTATTGGCACCCTTATTTTCAATACTCCGGCACCCTTTGCTTACGAGGATAACGGCACTGACCCTGAAATGGAGGACACACTGGGAGGGGTCCCAGATCAGAGTTGCAGTCTGTTTTGGAATGGGTGGCCAGTAATAAACTGGTCCTGAACATTTCTAAAACTAAGAGCATTTCATTTGGTACAAATAATTTCCTAAGTTTTAGACCTCAGCTGAATCTGGTAATGAATGGTGTGGCTGTTGACCAAGTTGAGGAGAGTAAGTTAGTTGGTGTTACCTTAGATTGTAAACTGTCACGGTCAAAACATATAAATTCAATGGTTGTAAAGATTGGGATAAGTCTGTCTAATAAAGAGATGCTCTGCTTTTTTTGACACCACACTCCACAAAGCAAGTCGTGCAGACTCTAGTTTGATCTTATCTTGAAGAAAGATCTAGTAAAGGTGCTGCTGGCCCAGAACGGAGCAGCCCGACTTAATTGTAATCAGAGGGCTAATATTAATACTTTGCATGCCAGTCTCTCTTGGTTAAGAGTTGAGGAAAGACTGACTGTGTCACTTCTTGTTTTTATAAGAAACATTAATGTGTTGGAAATTCCAAATTGTTTCCATAATCAACTTACACACAGCACTGACACACACACTTACCCCACCAGACATGCCACCAGGGGGTCTTTTCACAGTCCCCAGGTCCAGAACAAATTCACAGCAAACCTGGTTTCAAAAAAACAAATGAAGCAACACCTCACGACATAACTCCTCTCCCCCATGTGATCTAATTGTTGTGTGTACTGACATGTATGTGGAACTGATAGATGCACACACACTACATGTTCATGTTTTAAATGTATCTAAAGTCTTTTTTCTTCATGTGTTGTACCCCAGTAAGACTAGCTGTTGCTAATGGGGTTCCTAATAAATCTAAATTAAACCTTAGACATTCCTCCATACAGAATCTTTCCAGATCCTTGATATCCTTTATCTATGCTTATGGACTGTCCTCTTCAATACAAACCAAAGGTTCTCAATGGGGTTGAAGTCCAGAAACTGAGCTGGCCATTGCAAAATGTTGATTTTGTGCTCAATTAACCATTTCTTTGTGGATTTTGATGTGTACTTGGGGTTAATGTTTTGCTGGAAGATCCACTTGCAGCCAGGTTTCAGCCTCCTGGCAGAGTCAACCAGGTTTCTGGCTTAAATGTCATGCTACTTGGTGAAGTTCATGATGCCATTGACCTTAACAATATAACTCCGTATTTTTATTATTTATTTCATACAGTCTTTTTTTGTTCATCTTTGTCAAGGGTGCTGATAATTTTGGATGTGACTGTATGTTACCATTATGTGATGTCAGTCTGGGCATATAGACTAACTACAGTACAGTGATCAATGTACTGAATCTTTACTTGTAAGTTAAAGTTGTCTATATCTTTTGTCAGAAAGAACAAGAGTACTCTGAATACCAGTCAGCCCTAGTAAACAAAGCATACAGGACCCTGCTCAAGCCTTTGAGTCGTGGCCTTTACATGGTGAGTTTGTCCTTTTTTTAAAAAGTTTTTTATTATTTATATAGACACACTTTGAATTAATGTTAGCACCAGTGGAGGCTGCTGAGAGGAGGACGGCTCATAATAATGGCTAGAACGGAGTGGATGGAATGGCATCAAATACATGGAAACCATGTGTTTGTATTTGATAGTATTCCACGTATTCTGCTCCAGCTATTGCCACGAGCCCGTCCTCCCCAATGAAGGTGCCACCAACCGTCGGTGGTTAGCACAGTTTTTCTTAACAATCCCTTTTTCTCAAACCAATTCAATCAGTCAAATAGTATTAACGTAGCAAGAACCCCTTTAACAACCACAGCTGTCACATTGTTTGAGAGTAACCTAGCCTAGAACCCCTAAGAGCAATCAACAGCACAAAGCCCCCCCCCCCCCCCCACCCCATCAGTTTGTCTACTGTACTTGTTTGTTTTTATAACATGCCAGACGGTCAGTGATATGTTTGTGACAACCTGGTGGAATGTTGTGTTCCCTTCAATGGCCGTAAAGTTTTTTTAAGTGACTTCCTGCTTCTATTTCAGCTGGAGCTGAATGGCATGGGGATAGAGGAGGGGACTGATGCGGGGGCTGATCCTCTGTTCCTTATGGAGTTGATGGAGATCAACCAAGCACTGGAGGAGGCACGAAGCAAAGAAGAGTCGGCCAAGATAGGCGCCTCTATGAAAGGTGTGGGTTGAAAAAGTCATTTTACTCAGGCTAGTTCTTTTTTGTTTTTGAGTATGTTGATTTGAATCGGCAGGATGTGAGATTAATGAAACGGATCAGTGTTTTGCTTATTTTTCCAGTAATGACTTTGACATGCTCACGGATGAGATTTTTTTGGGGGTGATGAAATTGTACCGTATGGCCCCTAAAATGTATTCAAGTTTTACTTTGCCCTTTTACTTGCAGAGAAGTTGAAAGACTTGACTGAACAAATAGATGCATCCCTGCACAAAGGTATGCTGCACTATCTCAGATAGCAAAGGGTTTTGTTACTCTCCCTCCTGTCTTCAGTCTTCGGAGATGCTTGCTGATGCCCTGGTGAGACATGGTTCAACTTTCACTCGTCTATTTCTTTTCAACAGGTGAGCTTCAAGCTGCCAAAGCGCTTCTCGCCCAAATGAAATACTTTGCGAACATTGAAGAGAAGGTGAAGGAAAAACTTTCAGAGCCAATGTAAACGGTGTTGACTTCCTTTTCATGCTTCCAGGGTCATTTTAAGGTTGTTGAGACTTTCAAAAAATACAATGACACATTTGAATAGAAGGTTTTAAAGATGTATTCGCATGTAAGTTTCAGGTATACAAATAAATGTCAAATATTTACTGATTACTTGTTGCCTTCCTTTTTGTGTGTGTAGTTGGTCAGTTAAAAAGACATTTACATTATCCAGTTTGATTCAAATGAAAACATGACATCCTTTACTCCCTCGTTCTCCCCACAGCTTCTAGCTCAAGGCCATCAGACTGCTAAACAGCAATCACTAACTCAGAGGCTGCTGCCTACATTGAGACCCAATCACTAGCCACTTTAATAAATGGATCACTAGTCACTTTAAACAATGCCACTTTAAACAATGCTTACATATCTTACATTACTCATATCATATGTATATACTGTATTTTATGCCATCTATTGCAACTTGCCTATGCTGCTCGGCTATCACTCATCCATATATTTATGTACGTATTCTCATTCACCCCTTTTAGATTTGTGTGTATTAGGTAGTTGTTGGGGAATTGTTAGATATTACTGCACTGCCGGAACTAGACGCACAAGCATTTTGCTACACTCACATTAACATCTGCTAACCATGTATATGTGACCAATAACATTTGATTTGAAATATGTGTAAATAATACAGTATTAAGGACATTGGAGGGTCAGGATGGTGTATTTCAACTGCATACATTTAATGTGACAGAAACAGATATTTAATTGCACTGATTGAAATCCCGAAAATAACATTTACATGATTATCCTGCCTGTCAGTGCAGCATGTAATTAATAGGTCCTCAGGTTGAGTCACTGGGAAATGTGAGTTGTGAATATGCACCTCGTAACCTGTAGAGGGAGACATACTACCTTGAAAATACAGGGTGAAGAAAAGCAGCTCATATCTCTGAACCAAGAGGATGCCCTTTACAGAATTAGAAAGTTATTTATGTATGCCAAATACACATATATATATATATATATATATAAAACAATTATGCTAGTCAGATGGGCGCTATTGAATAATGATTAAGCTGCCTGTTCAGTGGGGCCTCGGATCTCTCATCGTTGTAATTATTAGTTCAAGAAGAATGGCAAGTTGTGCCAGTCATGGCGTCCCTTAGAGATCTCTCCCATACAATTTGTTAAAACATTTTTTTTAATCTACAGTGGATTGAATATTTGAAAATCAAGCTTCCATTTTCCCCCCTTTTTGTTTATTCATCATGCATTTATGGAACTCAAAGTTAATACCCAGCTAGCACAGAACATTCTGAGAACCACATGTTTCTTAGAGCTTGGAGAGAGGGTGATTTTAATATGGTTATTGTATACAACTTTTCCACAACTTTCTGGAAATGGTGAAGGATAGTTGCTTGGCTTTGGTACATTCTCTGCACATTTTAAGGAACTTGACAAAAAAACGTTATTTTCTTGGTATTTCATTCCTTTAACAGAACGTTACCTAAAAGTTCAAACATGGTTACATTTCATGTACATTTTGGTAATGTTCTAGAAACGTTCCCCTACTGGTTTGACATTGGGAATGTTCTCAAATAGATCAGAGCATGTTAAGAAACAACATTCTATCGCAATTTCACTACTTCATCATAATGTTTCTTACAGGTTTCCTCATGATTCTATTTAAAGTCATGTTCTCATCTTGTTCTGAGAAAATTAAGAAAACTACATAAAATCCACACACAAATGTTAATGTTCAGAGACTGTTCTAAGAATTTTATTTAAAAACATACATTCCGTTTTCAGCATCAACAAAACTCTATCCTCGATCTTGTGTGTTCAGGTGTGTTGGCCTCGCCCACTAATTGGCCACACCTGATCTTAATGAGTGCTTGTTTCCTTTGAAATTTGGTCTGTTTGAATAGACTAAAATGATGTATGAGTTAAAAAAACATGGCATGCTAGCTCTATCCTGGTGGCACAGTGGACTAATTTCATGGATAGAGAACAGACGATCATGGGTTCGAATCTCACTGATGCCGTGCCACAGTAATAAAGAAATGTATTTGTGTGATTTATGCCAAGCAAATGTATTTCCATGTGTCCTATCTGTGCTTGGAGTACAAAACAGTTAATCTAAGCTAGCAGTCTTATTGAAATGTTGTCAGAACATTATTTAATTAACTTCAATTAACCTATAATTTCCATACTCAGAAAGTTAATAAACCTTCCAGGAAAACTTGCAGGGAACCACAGTAAAATGTCCTCAGAACCTACCTGCAACTGTTCTCAGAACCTTAAAAAAAACATTACGTTTTACCGGTCAGGGAACTTCATTCTGAACCAATGAAATACCTGTGAGATAGCAGCCTTTGTGCACCATACCTGATCAGTTCCACCACCTCTGCAACCTCTTTACTGTCCATCAAAGCCCAGGGATCATCTTCAGATATGTGTGTGGAGCTGTTCTACATCCCTCATAACCAGGTGCTTGACTAAGGGTCCATCATAACCAAGGCTTCATAGTCTATGCCCTAAACTCTAAGTAACCTCTAGGTAACCTGAAGTCACCCTCACAGGTTCTGTCACTCTCCTCATCTCCTGCTGGGCCTGTCCCAGACTGTAATCACAGCCAACCACCCACAATAAATATTGGCCAAATAATAATCCTACCCGATTTCCAATGGAATATAAAGGAATATGTAGGATGTGACATGTGGGACTTTTTGCCAAATTCAACATAAAACAACTCCAACCACAGGTCAATTAGATTTTAGAAAGATCTAAGGGCAGGTCTGTTTGTGACAGCCCTTTCACAGTCTCTCCTTCACAACCAGACAGCCAACCATTCCACTGCTGTAGTATCCCCAGCATCATTCAGGCTGAGATAACAGTCCAGTTCATAAATGGGTCTCGTTGGCATGAAAGCTGCATCTTCTGAGTGCCTGCACCAAGCCATTGTAGAAATGGAAACTGATCACTACACAGCACTGAATACCCTGCCAGTCAAACAGGAAGGATACTGCCCTTGTCGCTGCAGCTTGCCCAGAATGACCAGTTAGCTTTGGAACCCTGTCAGGCTCCAGAACTACAACCACTACTGGGTACTTTGTGTCCTCAACCTGTTAGGACACACTCTTGTCCTGGTCACCTTTAAGACTTTGAATCAACCTTGCACACTTAGTTTCAGTGGGGAAAGTTAGAGCTATACATACACTGAACAAAAATATAAACCCAACATGTAAAGTGTTGGTCCCATGTTTCATGAACTGATATAAAAGATCCCAGAAATTTCCCATGCGCACATGGCTTATTTCTCTCAAATGTTGTGCACAAATGTATTTACATCCCAGTTAGTGAACATTTCTCCTTTGCCAACATAATCCATCCACCTGACAGGTGTGGCATATCAAGAAGCTGATTAAACAGCCTGACCTTGGCCTCCTGAGTGGAGCAGTGGTCTAAGGCACTGCATCGCAGCGCTAGCTGTGCCACTAGAGATTCTGGGTTTGAGTCCAGGCTCTGTCACAGCGAGCTGCGACCTGGAGACCCATGGAGCGGCGCACAATTGGCCCAGCGTCGTTAGTGGACGGTTTGGCCAGCAGGGATGTCCTTGTTACATCATGCACTAGCGACTCCTGTGGCGGGCCGGGCGCAGTGCACGCTGACACGGTCGCCAAGTGTACGGTGTGTCCTCCGACACATTGGTGCAGCTGGCTTCCGGGTTAAGTGGGCATTGTGTCAAGAAGCTGTGAGACTTGGTTGGGTTGTGTTTCGGAGGATGCACAGCTTTCGACCTTCGCCTCTCCCGAGTCCATACGGGAGTTGCAGCGATGAGACAAGACTGTAACTACCAATTGGGGAGAAAAAGGGCCAATTGTGTGCCGCCCCATGGGTCTCTCGATCACGGCTGGCTGCGACCGAGCCTGGACTCAAACCAGGATCTCTAGTGGCACAGCTAGCACTGCGATGCAGTAACCGAGAGTCCACTGCGCCACTCGGGAGGGATCCTTGAGATGTTTCTACAACTTGATTGGAGTCCACCTGTGGTAAGTTCAATTGATTGGACATGATTTAGAAAAGCACACACCTGTCTATTTAAGGTCCCACAGTTGACAGTCCAGGTCAGAGCAAAAACCAAGCCATGAGGTTGAAGGAATTGTCCGTAGAGCTCTAAGACAGGATTCTGTCCAGGAACAGATCTGGTGTTCTGCAGCATTGAAGGTACCCAAGAACACAGTGGCCTCCATCATTCTTAAATGGAAGAAGTTTGAAACCATCAAGACTCTTCCTAGAGCTGGCCGTCCGGCCAAACTGAGAAATCAGGGGAGCTCCAGAGTTCCTCTGTGGAGATTGGAGAATCTTCCAGAAGGACAACCATCTCTGCAGAACTCCACAAATCAGGCCTTTATGGTAGAGTGGCCAGAAGGAAGCTACTCCTCAATAAAAGGCACATGACAGCCCACTTGCAGTTTGCCAAATGGCACCTAAAGGACTCTCAGACCATGACAAACAAGACTCTCTGGTCTAATGAAATCAAGATTGAACTCGTTGGCCTGAATGCCAAGCATCACGTTTGGAGGAAACCTAGCACCATCCCTACGGTGAAGCATGGTGGTGGCAGCATCATGCTGTGGGGATGTTTTTCAGAGGCAGGGACTGGGAGACTAGTCAGGATTGAGGGAAAGATGAACAGAGCCATATACAGAGAGTTCCTTGATGAAAACCTAAATTGATGAGGGGGAAAAACGATTTAATCCATTTTAGAATAAGGCTGTAACGTAACAAAATGTGTAAAAAGTCAAGGGGTCTGAATTATTTCCAAATGCACTGTATGCTACTAGAGTGGCTGACTGTTGTATGACATGTAGCTTGGTTATTCTACCATGTGCTTGTATCGTGAAAAACATGAACACACATTGAAAAGCTTGTTGGCTTCAGCTATTCATACAAAACAAATGTAACTATGTGAATGAATGTCACCGACAAGTATCTGAAGGTGACTTCTATCACAAAATAAATGATGACCCTACCCTAGAATTCCAGCATAATATCTCATCTACAGTGGAACGCTATTTGAAATCAGGACAAATCACCAAAAAGTAAGTTGAATTTCTGTGTGAAATTTCCTAAGATACCAACTTTCTATACAGTCGCTAAATTACACAAACAAGTGTCTCCTCCTCCAGGTAGACCCATGGTAGCAACAATCGACTCTGTGACATCCAACATTTCTAAGTTTGTGGATTATCACATTAAACCGATGGCTGAGAATCTTCCATCTTATGTCAAAGACACTAGTCACATGATCTCATTGATAGAGAGCTTACGAAGGATCCCAGAGGGCACCCTGCTGGCCACTTTTGATGTGGAGAGCTTGTACACTAACATTCCACACACTGGAGGCTTGCATGCGCTGCAACACTCCCTTCAGCAGAGACACTCTACCCTTGCTCCATCCAATGATCGCATCTTACAACTTACTAAACTGATATTATCCAATAACTACTTCGTCTTTGATTCAGACCTTTTCCTTCAAATTTGGGGTGTAGCCATGGGCTCCCCCTTTTCCCCCAACTATGTGAACCTGTATATGGGACAATTTGAGGAAGCGCTCCTTTACAAAACAGACACACCCACTACTTTCTAAAATCCTCCTATGGAAGAGATACATAGATGATGTCTTTGTGCTCTGGGAAGGAAGTCAGCAGGAACTAAATTAATTCCAAACTACCTGGAAGTATGGATCATCAAAGAGAATGATGCATTACACACAGACCGCAATACCCTGCTATGTGCGGATAGTATGCATCCCCTTCCCCTCAGGAATGGTCTACCATATAGACAGTTATGCAGGGTTAAACCAATCTGTGGCCACCAGTCAGATGTTGACAGCAATGCTAAGAAAATGACAGATACATTCAAAATGAAAGGCTACAAAGACAAAACTGTTTGATGCTGCAATGATGAAAATATCTCAAAAACCAAGTGAAGAATTACAAAAAATTCAACCAAAGAAGAAAAACAACGCAGCCGTCTTTTGCACCAAGTACACCAAGTGTTCTGAGAAAATGAAAGCAATCCTGAAAAAGCACTGGCATATTCTGCAATCAGACAAAAAAATTGCACACCTCTTCAAGGAACTGGTGGTCTATAAGCGTGGTTGCAATATTGGAGATAGCTTGGTGAGATTTGAACTGCCCTCTGAGCCACTCAGACACTCTTGACACCCATTCCAAATGGAAACTACAAATGTGGTTCATGCGCACAGTGAAATATCACTATAAAAACATCCTTCTTCAGACACCCACATACAGGTCTGAAAATCCCTGTTAGGGGCATCATCTCATGCAAGACCAAGGGAGTAATCTATCTCATCACCTGTTCATGTGGGAAAGCCAACGTAGGACAAACGAAAAGACAATTAAAACAACGCAGAGCAGAACACCACAGCTCAATCAGGTGTAAGAACATTGTTCATCCAGTAGCAGCTCACTTTGGTGAAGCTAACCATCCTACCACCCTCATATACACAGACATTGAGCATGTTGCTCTACCAAGGAGAGGAGGTAACATTGAGATCCTACTACTACAAAGGGAGGCTTACTGGATATCCTTTCTAAAAAATTGACCCCTAGTGGTCTGAATATTGGCCCTTCTTATGAACAATTCTCTCTTTTATGAACATGTCTTACAAATTTATATATTCTTTCTACAGCTTATTAGCGTAAACCCAATATGTTCCCCCTATTGATGATGCTCATTATGCATTAAGGTTGAACCAAAAGATCACATGTAACACATACAGTATAAATGAAATAGGAAACAATTAAATATGTGACATTTAATTAAACAATAATGTATGTTGATGCTAATATTATGTACAATATTCAATTATGTTTCCATATGATAACAATAGCCTAATATATTTAATATGCCATAAACTATTGTTTTTGAAAATGTTCTCTCAATTCATTCTAAATAACTTAATCATTATGACACACCCCTCACTATTGTCATTGGTTGCACTAATTACACTGTTTGTCTACATAACCTGGTTCAAGTATTCATGACATCACCCTGAAGAAGGCACAGTGATGCCGAAACGTTGGTGATTTACCCAATAAATTACTGGGAGTTTATATATGGAGTGTGCGACACTCTTTATTTTGATAGTTTATAGTTTATTCACCATTAGTCAGCATCTCCACACAAAATCATTTTTCTAGGTGTGCGCCAGCTCATGTTTTTTATTCGGCTTCAGCTATTCAAACAAAACGTAGTCATTCCAGTGCCACTCAGTCCTAGTTATACCAAGAGACGATTTGACCTCCATCAAATCGTATTATGGCAGCTCTATGGGATTTGAGGAAAAATCCAGGGTGGCCCCAAAGCTAATCTGTGGTGGCCCCCTGACTAAATTGCATGAGTAGGGGCTAAAGACACAAAATCCTTCAAAGATCCTTGGACCCCCAATTCTTATTTTTTTTCTCGATGTATGAGCACGCTTGTTCATCTTATACCCAATTACAATAACCACAGCATCAAAACACGTGTAACTGTATGTATTTTTGTGAGCCAGCTACCATGCAGGACTGAACGAGAGCAAATGTGTCTATTAATCAGCTACCAAAAAGTAAAGCTTACATTCATCAAATATTCATAGTTGATATTTCCGTCTATTGTATCTCTATGTTTACTTTTCTATATGTCCTAGATGCATTAAGATATCCTAATGCTGTTTTTGTGTATGTAGGGTAGACAACTGACTACTTGTATTCCAAATGTTAGCAATATCAGAGCATGTAATATTGGGTTACATGAGTTTGTGGCATTCTGTATTTTTTGAGTTTATGGGGTGTGTCACACTATCGCTACATTTAACCACTTTTACAGAAATATATTTGTACACAACCATCCATTTAATAAATGGGAGACATTAGAGATGTGAAAAAACATGCGTGTGCTTTGTTCTACCTCGGGTAGGGGTATCTAACAAATTTGGAGGCCTTGCTACTAGCCTATTTTATGTAATTTGTTAGACTCAAATTAAAGTGATTACATGTATAGAACAGTGATACACAGGGACACTTAAGCAACAATCCGATCCAGAACCACCATCACATAGATCAACTAATTAGTGAAGTAGTTCCTCACACAGCAATCTAAAACTAGTATTAGAGGGAACACAACTTGCTTTCTCCAATCTATGTCAAACAGAAACGGCATGTAAAATGCCACAGGACTATTCTTAGGGGCCCTGACTGGGATTCTCTGGGAACATCCATCCATACAGTAACAGGACTTGACTGGTTGTTTATTAAGTCTGGAACAACAATGTAATGTGTTCCTGCTGCCACTTTGGAGAAGCCGCTTCCCTATTACTGTTGGATAGACAGTAAATTAAACAGTAGGTCTGCCTGGCACACCCACTGCAGTGAGACTCACAGGCCTATTTATTATTCATGCTGTAATCGGAAGGCATCTACCGCCTCTAAATTAATGAGAAAATGTGATCGACCAACTCGGAGGCCACTGCTGTCTCCAGGGACTCTTTGAAATTGAGTTTGAAAGAAAAGGGAAGGGGTAGAAAACACTAACTGCAGCATAGCAAGAGAAATAGACTTGGATGGGAATGCATGGTGGAATGAACTAGGTACATGTGGTTTTAGATTAAGAAAGGTAGGCTTAGTTAGCGGCAGTGAGTGGGAAAGGAAATGGAGCAAAAATATACTTTTTTTCTGCTGCTTTAATGGCACCTGGGCTTAAAGTGGAAAGGGAAAACATTTGGGCACTGTTTGCTTGTCTGTCTAATCCCTTTAGTCGCTTCCTTGGTTCTGCTACTGGAAGCTGAGGGTTATAGCTGAGGGTGATATAAAAAATTAAAAAACTCTTGTAACCTTGTAAGTTTCTCACAAAAGTTTCTGACAGAAACCAAAGGTGAAACAGTTAATTATCAGCCTTGTAAGAAAAACGGACAGATTCTGCCAGTATGGCTCACAATCTGACATGGTAAATTTTGTCAGGAAAAGGAATGTAAAATAATCATATATCTATGGAGAAATCCTATGATTGAGGTTTGGAACAATGGAAAACCATATGATTGAGGTCTGGACCAATGGAGAATGAATTTGGTCCTCTGGTTCACAAGTGTGAATTGAGCTGTGGTTGGTCCTCCACCAGTCTCATTATCAGCTAATAGTCACTCAGTCTCTGATGTGTGTTACCTTAGCTACACAGCGCGTGTGTATATTTCTGTGTGTGAGCGAGTGTCTACTCTGCCTTTTCTAAGGAAGTCATATTTCCATTCTCTACCACTGTTAAAGGTTTCATGCTGCCTCTAATATTTCCATTCTCTACCACTGTTAAAGGTTTCATGCTGCCTCTAATATTTCCATTCTCTACCACTGTTAAAGGTTTCATACTGCCTCTAATATTTCCATAATCTATTGCTGTTAAAGGTTCCATGCTGCCTCTAATATTTCCATTCTCTACCACTGTTAAAGGTTTCATGCTGCCTCTAATATTTCCATTCTCTACCACTGTTAAAGGTTCCATGCTGCCTCTAATATTTCCATTCTCTACCACTGTTAAAGGTTCCATGCTGCCTCTAATATTTCCATTCTCTACCACTGTTAAAGGTTTCATGCTGCCTCTAATATTTCCATTCTCTACCACTGTTAAAGGTTTCATGCTGCCTCTAATATTTCCATAATCTATTGCTGTTAAAGGTTCCATGCTGCCTCTAATATTTCCATTCTCTACCACTGTTAAAGGTTTCATGCTGCCTCTAATATTTCCATTCTCTACCACTGTTAAAGGTTCCATGCTGCCTCTGATATTTCCATTCTCTACCTCTGTAAAATGTTCCATGCTGCCTCTAATATTTCCATTCTCTACCTCTGTAAAATGTTCCATGCTGCCTCTAACCTATTCTCATCTCCTTCGCTTTTGTTATTTTCTTCAAAATGGTCTCCCTCGCTGTTATGTTCTTCTCCTGAATATGGCACTACCTCTTCCTGAGTACATGTTTGTCCTCTTTCTTATTCCACCCACCCACGGCTCTGGCCGTGAGGCCCTGGCCCCCAACACAGTGTTAGGCCAAAGATCTGAACTCCTGCCAGCGCTAGACTGGACTCAAGCTGTAGTGTTGGTATTTTATTAGGATCCCCCATTAGCTGTTGAGAAAGCAGCAGCTGCTCTTCCTGGGTTCCACACAAAACATGAAACATGACATAATACAGAACATTAATAGACAATATCAGCTCAAGGACAGAACTACATCAATTTAAAAAAGGCACATGTAGCTTACATATCAATACATACACACAAACTATCTAGGTGAAATAGGGGAGAGGCGTTGTGCCGTGAGATGTTGCATTGTCTGTTTTTTGAAACCAGGTTTGCTGTTCATTTGAGCAATATGAGATGGAAGGGAGTTCCATTAAATAATGGCTCAATATAATGCTGTACGCTTTCTTGAATTTGGGGACTGTGAAAAGACTCCTGGTGGCATGTCTGGTGGGGGTAAGGGTGTGTGTCAGAGTTGTGAGTAAGTTGAATATGCAAACAATTTGGAATTTTCAACACAATGTTACTTCTACAAAGATGAAGTGATGCAGTCAGTCTCTCCTCAACTCTTAGCCAAGAGAGACTGGCATGCATAGTATTAATTTTAGCCCTCTGATTACAATTAAGAGCAAGACGTGCTGCTCTGTTCTGGGCCAGCTGCAGCTTAACTAGGTCTTTCCTTTCAGCTTTTGGCCACATGACTGGACAATAATCAAGATAAGACAAAACTAGAGCCTGCAGGACTTGCTTTTTGGAGTGTGGTGTCAAATAAGCAGAGCATCTCTTTATTATGGACAGACCTCTCCCCATCTTTACAACCATTGAATCTATCTGTTTTGACTGTGATAGTTTACAATCCAAGGTAACACCAAGTCATTTAGTCTCCTCAACTTGTTCAACAGTCACACCAATCTTATCAGATTCAGCTGAGGTCTAGAATTTAGAGAATGATTTGTTCTTAGTTGTGTTGACCCTGACCTTGTTGTTGTTTACAAACAACAAACAACAACAACATTTAGGACACATGTTGAGCTATTTACAGTGCTTTCAGAAATTATTGACACCCCTTGATTTATACCACATTTTGTTCAAGTCGGTTGTTGATCATTCTGTTGAGTTTGTTGTTGATCATTGCTAGACAGACATTTTCAAGTCTTGACATTAATTTTCAAGCTTATTTTACGTAAAAAGCAGTAACTAGGCCACTCAGGAACATTCAATGACGTCTTATTAAGAAACTCTGGTGTATATTTGGCCTTGTGTTTTAGGTTATTGTCCTGCTGAAAGGCGAAAATTTTCCCAGTTTGAACCAGGTTTTCCTCTATGATTTTGCCTGTGCTTAGCTCTATTCTGTTTCTTTTTATCCAAAAAAAAAACTCCCTGGTCCTTGCCGATGACAAGCATACCCATCACAAGCCACCACCATGCTTGAAAATATGAAGAGTGGTACTCAGTGATGTGTTGTGTTGGATTTGCCCCAAACATAATGCTTTGTATTCAGGACATAAAGTTAATTTCTTTGCCACATTTCTGCAGTTTTATTTTAGTGCCTTATTGAAAACAGGATGCATGTTTTTAAATATTTGTATTCTGTACAGGCTTCCTTCTTTTCACTCTGTCAATTATGTTAGTATTGTGGTGTAACTAAAATGTTGTTGATCCATCTTCAGTTTTCTCCTGTTACAGCCATTACACTCTGCAACTGTTTTAAAGTCACCAATGGCCTCAAGGTGAAATCCCTCAGTGGTTTCTTTCCTCTCTGGCAGCTGTAGAGACTGGGTGTTTTGATACACCATCCAAAGTGTAATTAATAACTTCATGACACTCAAAGGGATATTCAATGTCAGCTTCTTTTTTTAAATCTACATATAGAGGTCCTTCTTTGTGAGGCATTGGAAACCCTCCCTGATCTTTGTGAGGCATTGGAAATCCTCCCTGATCTTTGTGAGGCATTGGAAATCCTTCCTGATCTTTGTGAGGCATTGGAAATCCCCCCTGATCTTTGTGAGGCTTTGGAAACCCTCCCTGATCTTTGTGAGGCATTGGAAATCCTCCCTGATCTTTGTGAGGCATTGGAAACCCTCCCTGATCTTTGTGAGGCATTGGAAATCCTCCCTGATCTTTGTGAGGCATTGGAAACCCTCCCTGATCTTTGTGAAGCATTGGAAACCCTCCCTGATCTTTGTGAGGCATTGGAAACCCTCCCTGATCTTTGTGAAGCATTGGAACTCCTCCCTGATCTTTATGAGGCATTGGAAACCCTCCCTGATCTTTGTGAGGCATTGGAAATCCTCCCTGATCTTTGTGGGTGAATCTGTGTTTGACATTCACTGCTCAAGTGAGGGACCTTACAATGATCTGTATGTGTAGGGTACCGAGATGAGTTAATAATTCAAAAATCATGTTAAACACTATTAAACACCATGCAACGTATTAATTGTTTGGCCAATTTATACTCATTAACTTTTTAGGCGTGCCATAATAAAGGGGATGAATAGATATTGACTCAAGACATTTCAGCTTTAAATTTTTCTAATGAATTTCTAAAATGTTCTACAAACTAAATTCCGCTTTGACATAATGGAGTATTGTGTGTAGATCAGTAACATAAAATCTGCAACAAAACAAAATGTGGAAAAAGTAAAGGGGTGTGAATACTCTCTGATGACCCTGTATACTATGTCCCTTTCCCTCTAAGGAGGAACATTAAATACAGCTAGGAAGTTGGACTAATGCGTTGTGACTTGTGATGGCAGTGGGAGAATAGGATCATTGCATAAGATGAATAGGCAGTTTGACAGAGTACTATTTTTACTGCCAGTGCCATCGAAATGTATCCCTGTAGGCATGGAAAGCTTATTAACATTGACATGCAGTGATATGATAGGTTAAATTAATCTGAGCCAAACACATTTAAATACAACTCATGTTCACCTGTTTTTGGGGTTGTTTTTCCTTTGCTGTTTAAAAAAAAGAAGATATGACTGCAGGCGTTTTCTTGCATTCTCGCTGAGTTATCTGGCTGCAGTTTTGTTTTTACTTTGGGTAGGAAATAATCTCTTCGTCTGGGTCTGTTTTAACTTGAAGGGGACCTGGCTCATTAACAGCGTTGTGAGGATTGTGAGTGTCTCAAGGCTATAGTGGGGTCATGTCTTCCTCTTTTAAAACACATTTATAATGTCAAATCCAAACACGGCACAAGCAGGCCCCTTTCTACACAACAGGCTGTGTCTTTGTGAGGAGAGTATTCTTTGAGAAAGCGGTAGAGAGAGAGAGAGACAGGCGAGAGCAACCGAGATAGTAAGATGGAAAGAGGGAGTGAGAAAAAGAGGGAGAGGGAGCGAGAGAAAGAGGGAGGGAGAGAGAGAGGGACTCACTGCAGCAAGCAGGCAACTCCTCTAAGCTTTTGATAAGGGTCTTACTGAGAGATTTCTGGGAAAATCTCTTTCCTCTTTCCCCATTCAGCAATATTAGGCAGAATGTGGTAGCAGTTAGACGAGACACTGTGTGTGTGTGCGGGTCTGCGTGCGTGCGTGCGTGCGTGCGTGCGTGTGTGTGTGTGTGTGTGTGTGTGTGTGTGTGTGTGTGTGTGTGTGTGTGTGTGTGTGTGTGTGTGTGTGTGTGTGTGTGTGTGTGTGTGTGTGTGTGTGTGTGTGTGTGTGTGTGTGTGTGTGTGTGTGTGTGTGTGTGTGCGTGCACTGTGACTCAGATCCTCTCGTCACTTCATTTCTAAATCCTCTTGCTTCCCGGAACGTGTAATCCCACTCCAAAAAAATCCGTTGTTAGGCAATCCCCTTATCAATTACCCTTCCAAAATCTCCTGCGTGTTTCTCCTGAAATCATATTGGATTACATATTGGATGTACACAGCACCTGCTAGCTGCTAGCTGTGGTACAGTAGAATAGACTGCACTAGGCTACACACGTGTCCTCACACCATGAATACTAGGATACTTTCTGTTAACACAAAAACATCCTCCTTGGCTCTCTCTCCCTCCTTTATTGGTAATGATCACAGGGTGACCCTGCATTGCATTCAGATCAATAGAAAGATCCTATGGAATTCTTAAGCCAAATTAATAGCGGGCTAAACCGAAATCGATCCCAAACGAGATGGCCACCGCAAATTCAATCATCACGATTATCAAGTAGCTGGAATGGTGACAATATCTCAATATCTCTTCCCTCTGAAGAATGTGTGTTCCCTGCAGGTGCGCATAGTCAGATTTTAATTAAAGATTGGTAGAGCAGCAGGCTCTCTGGTGGATCTGGAAACTTCACAGAGATGTAAAAGTCCTTGGTCATTCCATTGAAACCTTAGAAGATATTGTTTGAAAGGGCCTTTGTGGTCCAGGACTTTGGGGGGAGCCTTTGAAAGCAAGACAGGAAGCAGAGACACTGATTGATACTTGAGGTGTGTGAATAAATACAGAACCACCAGCCATTCATATTAACCGTAGTGGTGTGGCAATCACACGCCTCTGGAGAGAGATTTGTCTCCTTACCTTCAGGCACCCTCTACCTAGACAGTATATCTCATGGCAGGCTCCGTCAGACACCTTCTACCTAGACAGTATATCTCATGTCAGGCTCCGTCAGACACCTTCTACCTAGACAGTATATCTCATGTCAGGCTCCGTCAGACACCTTCTACCTAGACAGTATATCTCATGGCAGGCTCCGTCAGACACCTTCTACCTAGACAGTATATCTCATGTCAGGCTCCGTCAGACACCTTCTACCTAGACAGTATATCTCATGTCAGGCTCCGTCAGACACCTTCTACCTAGACAGTATTTCTCAAAGCAGGCTCAGATGTAACCTTTTGTACCTCTTTTATTTAGCATGATGCAATGTTTTTCATTGGGGACACAATGATACTACCATTCTTTTACATTTCATTACCAATTATGTCCATCAAATAGCCAAAGACAGTTTCCCATGTGTATCAAGAATGCTCCAACAGATCACCACCCAAAGGACATCCAGACAAATTGACACAACTGTCAGAAGCATTGGAGGCAACATGGGCCAGCATCCCTGTGGAACGCTTTTGACACCTTGTAGAGTCCCTGCCCTGACAAATTGAGGCTGTTCTGAGGGCAAAAGGGAGTGTAACTCAATATTAGGAAGGTGTTCCTAATATTTTGTACACAGCGTATATCCTCTCTACTAGACTGAGGTGGCTGATGAATTTCAATGTTGCTACACAATGTACTATGACTCATTTACGGTGGGAGTGTGACAAGCTCACATGCCTCTAATGATGCAAATTGTTTACTGGTTGGCTTGTCGTCTCATCAGTGACACATTCAGAGCCGTGCCACGTCTGTTGGAATACATTTAAGTGCAGGCACTTTTCACAAAACAGACGCAAACACACACACACACACACACACACCTGTAAGATACTTCAGCAGGTGGTACTAGCTGGAGTTCGATAAACACCTGTTTATGTGAATTCTTATGCTGTGCATGTGGTGCTCTCAGGTAAATACGTCAATATGTGTTTATCCCAAATGGCACCCTATTCCCTATATAGTGCACTACTTTTGACAGGTGCCATTTCGGATGCAGTCATGTATTGGATTACATCTTAGAGGGGTAGCAATAGCAAAGGAAGAGACTATACCTCACAGTTATGAAATGATGAACTGTTGGTTGTTGCTGGTGGCTTTGAAATTAAATCAGTATTGTGGGAGTGAATGATACATTTAGGGACAGACATAGAAGTGTACATTAGAGGAGAAGGAGCAGACATGAGTGAGTGCATTTGCCATTCTGGTAAATACAGGAAACCAAAGATTAGCAGATGGCCAAAGCCATACTTGCCTTAAAGTGCATTTTTGGAAAGAGCAGGACACTATTATGAAGATAAAATAGAGAGGAAAGGCCATAAGTTCTTAGGGTAAAGGCCATAAGTGCTTAGGGTAAGATAGACATATATTAATTTTAGGAGACAAGAGGGTCCTGCCACCATTATAATCTAATCAAGAGCGGATACAGGCGTTATTGGGCGTAAACAAGCAGGAAGCCTGAAATGAAGGATAATAGTGGCAGATGACCTAGGAGAAGTAATTTAATTAAAGTATGTAATGATCTCATGTGTGTGTGTGTGTGTATAAAGGGAGAGACAGTGCTCTGGGAAGGTGTGTGATCCGCGGACCACCCCGGCTTGTGATACATTGTATTAAAAGTCTTTATTGATTTTACAAGTTCTTATAAGAGTGTTATATTTCTGAGACGATTATCCACGACAGTATACAAACATTTGAGCAGTAAAGGCTGAATCACATTCAAGTGTTTTGTTATTCAAGGTATTGCATTACTTTAATAGTGTCTGAGAATAGTAATCTTTCTGCATTATTTGCCATTGTCAACACAGTCAGGTATTTACAGTCAGCACCATGCATTAATTTGGAAACTTTTGCTTTTGGATAAACAACAACCCCCCCTCCCCCCACCACACACACACACACACACACACACACACACACACACACACACACACACACACACACACACACACACACACACACACACACACACACACACACACACACACACATTTCCCCGGAATTCTATGTGCTGATGATAGCCAGACAATAATTATCCTGTTTGTACGTGCGTCCTAGCAGGTTAGACACCACTGTAACCTTCGCCTACAGTCCGTGTTTCCATGCCAACCACAGCCCCCGCTCTGCTGCAACTTTACAGCACGATAGACACTAAAGGCTGTTAATGAATTTCATTTGTCTGTTACTGATCTGGGAGGATAAAAACAAAGTTAAGGAAAGGTGGAATAAATGCAGGTGTTAAAGTTCTGTCACGGATTCTGGAGAGGTCGTTTATGAGATCTGCAATAACAATCTCCAGTTTGGGAGGGGGGGATATCCATGCCAAAGTGGCCATTGTGCCATTATAAGGCTGCATATAATAATTATAATTCCCTTCTCACGGCTGCCAATCGGTGTGCACCAAAGCACCTTTCACTCAAATGGCTCTCTCAGATATCTAAATTCTTATTAGACAATGCCCGTCACATGATCGGGTACTTCTCACAGGAAGCGCAGCTCCGAAGTAGAAGTGAAAACAGACACATCGGGGATGCAACGGCGCGCATCCTGCTTATCAAAATCAGAGGCACACTTTGAATATGCTAGACGAATTGTCCACATTTACTTTTCTTCAGCTGACAAGACGAGTAGTGGAGAGGGTAGTACGTTTTAAGTTCCTCGTACACATCACGGACAAACTGAATTGGTCCACCCACACAGACAGCGTGGTGAAGAAGGCGCAGCAGCGCCTCTTCAACCTCAGGAGGCTGAAGAAATTCGGCCTGTCACCAAAAGCACTCACAAACTTTTACAGATGCACAATCGAGGGCATCCTGTCGGGCTTCATCACCGCCTGGTACGGCAACTGCACCGCCCACAACCGTAAGGCTCTGCAGAGGGTAGTGAGGTCTGCACAATGCATCACCGGGGGCAAACTACCTGCCCTCCAGGACACCTACACCACCCGATGTCACAGGAAGGCCATAAAGATCATCAAGGACAACAACCACCCGAGCCACTACCTGTTCACCCCGCTATCAGAAGGTGAGGTCAGTACAGGTGCATCAAAGCAGGGACCGAGAGACTGAAAAACAGCTTCTATCTCAAGGCCATCAGACTGTTAAACAGCCATCACTAACATTGAGTGGCTGCTGCCAACATACTGACTCAACTCCAGCCACTTTAATAATGTAAACATTTATGAAAAATGTATCACTAGCCACTTTAAACAATGCCACTTCATATAATGTTTACATACCCTACATTACTCATCTCATATGTATATACTGTACTCTATACCATCTACTGCATCTTGCCATCTTGAGGTAATACATGTATCACTTGCCACTTTAAACAATGCCACTTTTATATGTTTACATACCCTACATTACTCATCTCATATGTATATACTGTACTCGATACCATCTACTGCATCTTGCCTATGCCGTTCTGTACCATCACTCATTCATATATTTTTATGTACATATTCTTCATTCCTTTACACTTGTGTGTATAAGGTAGCTGTTGTGAAATTGTTAGGTTAGATTACTTGTTGGTTATTACTGCATTGTCGGAACTATGAGCACAAGCATTTCTCTACACTTGCATTAACATCTGCTAACCATCAAATAAAATTTGATTTGATTTGATTTGAGTAAATCACTAGTCTATGCCAATGTTCTATCCCCCATAGAAACGTGTCATTCTGTGCGAGAAATAAATGTTCTAAACAGACTCCGGGACAGTCGTGGGATGATAGATCCCAAATTCATAAAACCACTGCACATAAAAAAAGCGAAAAGCATTGAAGCTGATGCAACAGCTGAAGATGTTTAGCTTAATGTTGATAAACTATTATTTATTCACATTATAAGTGCAGCAGTAGTGCTAGTGCTATATGAAAATATCAGTTAAACATATTGAAAGAGGGGAGATCTAAAGATGCAACAACTAGCATGGGATGCTAATATGACTAGAATTGTGCCTTTGGCTACTGGACAATGAAAGAAAGTTGATTTGAAAACCAATAGAACATGAGATAAATGCTGGTTTCAATGGCATATGAGGAAGTGTTTATAAAATTCCCTAAATCATTATGGTTGGATTTTGGCTAGGCTTCTTTGAAACAAAGTAAGACATGCCTCATAAAGGCCTATGTCGACAGAATCAAGCCTTTGGACGTAAATGTTAATTATCCTACATTATATTTGTCAATCATGACTGGCATTTAGCCTATATATGTACACTGAACAAAAATATAAACACAACATGTGAAGTGTTGGTCCCATGCTTCATGAGCTGAAATAAAAAATCCCAGATATTTTCCATACACACATAAGCTTATTTCTCTTAAAACTCATTCTGATTGGCTGTGCCTGTGCCTTCCCAGGCCCAACAATGGCTGCGTCCCTGCCCAGTCATGTGAAATCCATAAATTAGGCCCTAATGAATTTATTTAAATTGAATGATTTCCTTCTATGAACTGTAATTCAGTTAAATCTTTGAAATTGTTGCATGTTGCACTTCTATTTTTGATCAGTATATTAATAGTCATTATGCTGCATCAGTTGGGCTACAGGTGATAGTGTTTTTTGCTGTAGGCACATCTAATACTATAGATCACGCATAGGGCTCTGACTAGATGAATATAGCTACGACTGGAAGTTCCTTTTTCGTAGCAGGTTAGGTTAAGGTTAGAAAAAGGGTTAGGCATATCTAAAATGCTCTCCTAACCTGCAACGAAAAGTCACATCCAGTTGTAGCTGTACTCCATCTAGCCACAACCAATGCATAGACTATATGCATGGTCCAATATGTAAAAATCATTTCATTTTTCCCAATATGTTATTGGGCTCATTTCTGGAGGTGGAAATTGTATTTTAGATGTGGTCAGAATAATTGTATTTTAATACGTTTTATGGAGTAGAACGTTCTTTCAAAAAGTCACCAGAACTGAGCTTCTCAGTCCATCTACATAAACATTCTCCCTGGGAGCACACCGAACCCTCTAAGCAAAGGAACAGGAAATGGTAAAACTTGCAGTTTAATACATGTACACAATGATCCTCTCTCCGTAAAAGCATGATGGCCATGACTTTTTTACATGAAAGAGGAGGATAACTTGGCCCCACAGACAATCCATCTGAGATTGACTTAAGTTTGAGTCATGGGATTTTGTTTTGCTTTAAGCCCTGTACTTGTAGCCTATAGTGAATTTAGTTTCAGTGTCCTGAATTGTGAATTCACTGTAATAAATATTCATGAAAAAGTCCTTCTACTTACACTATATATACAAAATTATGTGGACACCCCTTCAAATTACTGGATTCGACCTGTTGAGACAGCAGCGAAGTGATATGCCACAAAAGATCACAAAACGGGACCACCGAGTCCTGAAGCGGGTAGCCCATAAAAATCTTCTGTTCTCAGTTGCAACACTCACTAGAGAGTTCCAAACTTCCTCTGGAAGCAACTTCATCACAATAACTGTTCATTGGGAGCATCATGAAATGGGTTTCCATGGCCGAGCAGCTGCACACAAGCATAAGATCACCATGCGCAATGCCAAGCGTCGGCTGGAGTGGTGTAAAGTTCGCCGCCATTGGACTCTGGAGCAGTGGAAATGCGTTCTCTGGAGTGATGAATCACGCTTCAAGCAGTCCGAAGGACGAATCTAGGTTTGGTGGATGCCAGGAGAACACTACCTGCCCAAATGTACTGTTGAACACACACAGATACAGTTGATTTACATACACTTAGGTTGGAGTCATTAAAACTTGTTTTTCAACCACTCCACAAATTTATTTTTAACAAACTATAGTTTTGGCAAGTCGGTTAGGACATCTACTTTGTGTATGACACAAGTAATTTTTCCAACAATTGTTTACAGATAGATTATTTCACTGATAATTCACTGTATCACAATTCCAGTGGGTCAGAAGTTTACATACGCTAAGTTAATGTGTTTTTCGCAGTACGAGAGGAGTTGCTATATTTATTGAATAAATCCTTTTTCCATGAAGTTAGAGCAAAATAAGGTGGAAATTCGATATAATTTATAACGTAGTACAAAGCGTAATTTAGGGATTTTCATCAATATATGAAAAACGTGAGGATAGAGGAGCAGAAATGAATTAATAGAAGAGATACTAAAGCAAAGCCATAAAGATACTAATAGAAGTGCACAACATTCTACCAGTTCAGCTCGATTATGGGAAATGCTCATCTAAATAGAACATTCATTGTGACTTGGGACAATGATATAGAAGAAGAATCATTAGCTCAATACAAAATCAAATCAAATCAAATGTTATTTGTCACATACACATGGTTAGCAGATGTTAATGCGAGTGTAGCGAAATGCTTGTGCTTCTAGTTCCGAAAATGCAGTAATAACCAACGAGTAATCTAACCTAACAATTCCACAACTACTACCTTATACACACACGTGTAAAGGGATAAAGAATATGTACATAAAGATATATGAATGAGTGATGCACCAGCGTATTGATACACCAGCGTATTGATGTTAGCGTTCTATCAGCATAGTCACACTAACCGTACTATTTGAGTATGGACATTGTTTGATGGGGTACTTGGTAAATTCGCTCTGGCTATTGCTGGGTGAATATGGCCGGTGTCAGTAGACGTTAGGATAATAACGTTATTTGAATTATTGCCAGCAGCACAGTTAGTCACCAACATTTTGAATAAACATGGAAAAGCCTAACCAGCTCTGCTAGGTAAGTGGAATGGAAAGTGAAGATGTATTCTCTTGTTTGTGTCTGGAAGTAGCGTTAGCTAGCAAGCTAGCCAATCTTAGCCAGTTAGCTTGGGTGTGAGGCAAGAAAAGTATTACTGTATATTATATGAATCAGAGAGTTTGGATCAACCCGGCTCCTTAGCAGATTTTGGGGTTGAATAATCCTTGTGAGAATCAAGGACAATGGATATTAGGTAACATACTAAATTTGGTGGTATATATGGGCAAGAGCCTGAATTATGTTTACAAATAGTCAATCACGCCGGTGAGCGTGTAGATTTGAGGGTTTGTATTGATACAATATGTAGTGAAATTGTTATTGGTGTAAAAAGATGAAGAAACTCATATACCAAACATTAGTAAACTATGTGGTAGAGCAGGGTCACAAGGTATTATATGGTACAACCCGCGAAACAAGAAATAACATATTTGGGGGTTTCGAGAACAATGCGACTCAGGAAAACCCTAGTAGTTTTAATCTTGCGAGACACTATTTAGTTTTATTCTAAAATAGATTTATTGAATTGACGAAAGGGAAGAAGAGATGACAGAGTAATTAAAGTGGCCTCCCTGTGAACAGAAGTTATGTTTGTTTTGACTATAATTCAAGGAAATGTTCACCTGGTAACGTAACGTTAGACGGAAAGACAGAGGTAGAGTACAGTTGAGATTCTAGAGGGCTTTCTGAGTTGAAGGGAAGAGATGTAGACCAGTGTGTCACGACTTCCGCCGAAGTCTGTTCCTCTCCTTGTTCGGGCGACGTTCGGCGGTCGACGTCACCGGCCTTCTAGCCATCGCCGATCCACTTTTCATTTTCCATTTGTTTTGTCTTTGTCTTACACACCTGGTTTCAATTCCCCAATTACTTGTTCATTATTTAACCCTCTGTTCTCCCGTTTGTTTGTGAGTAATTGTTTATTGTATTGCGGTCCGTACTTGTATTTATACGACGTGTATTGTTATATTATTGAGTAAAATTGCTTTCATTACTCATATCTGCTGTCGTGCGCCTGACTCATCTCACCAGCTACACACAGACGCATTACAGAATTACTCACCTGAAATGGAGTCAGCAGGAGCAGACGACCCCCCTTTCTCGGTCGAAGAGCGCGTCCAGCAGCACGCGACCTTGTTACAACGTCTGGGCACCGCCATGGATCGCGTGCTGCAGACGATGGATAGATGGGAGAGAGAAGGAGATTTTCCAACGCCTCCACCAGCCCCACTACAGCAGGCTCCACGGTCCACCCCTCCTTCACCCGGTCCAAGCGGGATTCGGCTCGCACTCCCGAGGGAGTATGATGGGACGGCTGCCGGATGCCAGGGGTTCCTACTCCAGCTGGAGCTCTACCTGGCGACCGTCCACCCGGCTCCTTAGGGACGTGAGAGCGTGTCCGCCCTCGTCTCCTGCCTCTCAGGCAAAGCCCTGGAGTGGGCCTACGCCATATGGAGTGAGGGAGACGCGGCGTTGGACCATTACGCAGAGTTCACCCGCCGCTTTCGGGCAGTTTCCGACCACCCGCCTGAGGGTCGAGCGGCAGGTGAACGTCTGTTCCACCTGAGGCAGGGGACGAGGAGCGCGCAGGATTTTGCCTTGGACTTCCGGAACCTGGCCGCCAACGCGGGATGGAATGACAGGGCCCTGATCAATCACTACCGGTGCAGTCTGCGCGAGGATGTCCGTCGGGAGTTGGCCTGCCGAGACACCACCCTCATGTTGGACCTGCTGGCCACCCGCGGACGTCCGGATCGGGGCCCATCAGTTCCATCCCCCAGCACCTTCAATCCGACGCCCATGGAGCTGGGAGGTGCTGCGCTTAGGGCGACCGGAGGAGGGGTCATTCCCTGCACCATCTGCCGATTTGGCTCTCGCCTTCTGTAAGAAGAGGGCGACTAAATTACCACCCCCTCGACGGGGGGATTGTGCGATAAATCTCCTGGTAGACGCAGCACTTCCTAGGAGTCACGTGTATCCTCTGTCACAGAAGGAGACGGTGGCTATGGAAACATATGTCTCCGAATCCCTGGGGCAGGGATACATTCGACCCTCCACTTCGCCTGCCTCCTCAAGTTTATTTTTTGTGAATAAGAAGGATGGGGGTCTGCGACCATGTATTGACTATAGAGGTATCAATCAGATCACTGTGAGGTACAGCTACCCACTGCCTTTCATCGCCAGTGCGATCGAGTCAATGCACGGGGCGCGCTTCTTCACAAAATTGGATCTCAGGAGCGCTTACAACCTGGTGCGTTTCCAGGACAGGGACAAGTGGAAGACGGCATTTAGTACCACCTCAGGGCACTATGAGTACCTCGACATGCTGTACTGATTGATGAATGCCCCATCAGTCTTCCAGGCCTTTGTTGACGAGATTTCCGGGACCTGCACGGGCAGGGTGAAGTGGTGTATATCGACGACATTCTGATATACTCCGCTACACGCGCCGAGCATGTGTCCCTGGTGCGCAGGGTGCTTGGTCGACTGTTGGAGCATGACCTGTACGTCAAGGCTGAGAAATGTCTGTTCTTCCAACAGTTTGTCTCCTTCCTAGGGTACCGCATTTCCACTTCAGGGGTGGAGATGGAGAGTGACCGCATTTCAGCCGTGCTGGCCGACTCCCACCACGGTAAAGGAAGTGCAACGGTTTCTAGGGTTTGCCAACTACTACCGGAGGTTTATCCAGGGTTTTGATCAGGTAGCAGCTCCCATTACCTCACTGCTGAAGGGGGGACCGGTGCGGCTGCAGGGGTCGGCTGAGGCGACAGGGCTTTTGGTCACCTGAATGCTCTGTTTACCTCGGCTCCCGTGCTGGCTCATCCGGATCCCTCTTTGGCGTTCATAGAGGGGGTGGACGCGTCCGAGGCTGGGACAGGAGCCGTGCTCTCTCAGCGCTCGGGCATGCTACCAAAGTTCCACCCCTGTGCTTTCTTTTTGAAGAAGCTCAGCCCGGCGGAGCGAAACTATGATGTGGGGGACCGGGAGCTTTTAGCTGTTGTCAAGGCTCTGAAGGCGTGGAGACATTGGCTTGAGGGGGCTACACACCCTTTACTCATCTGGACTGACCGCCGCAATCTGGAGTACATCCGGGCGGCGAGGAGACTGAACCCTCGCCAGGCAAGGTGGGCCATGTTCTTTACCCATTTTGTTTTCACTCTGTCCTACAGACCAGGTTCCCAAAACGCTAAGGTAAACACACTGTCCCGGATGTATGACACAGAGGAGCGGTCCATGGATCACACTCCCATACTTCCGGCCTCTTGCCTGGTGGCACCGGTGGTGTGGGAGCTGGACGCGGACATCGAGCGGGCGTTACGCACAGAGCCCACTCCTCCCCAGTGTCCAGCTGGGCGTCTGTACGTTCCGTCTGCTGTCCGCGACCATTTGATCTATTGGGCCCACACGTCACCCTCCTCTGGTCACCCTGGCATTGGTCGGACAGTGCGTTGCCTTAGTGGGAAGTACTGGTGGTCCACCTTGGCCAAGGACGTGAGGGTTTATGTTTTCTCCAGCTAGGTGTGTGCCCAGTGCAAGGCTCCCAGGCACCTGCCCAGAGGGAAGTTACAACCCCTACCCGTTCCACAACGGCCGTGGTCGCACCAGTCGGTGGACTTCCTGACGGATCTTCCTCCCTCACAGGGCAACACCACGATCCTGGTCGTTGTGGATCGGTTTTCTAAGTCCTGCCGTCTCCTCCCTTTGCCCGGTCTCCCTACAGCCCTACAGACTGCGGAGGCCCTGTTCACTCACGTCTTCCGGCACTAGGGGGTGCTGATCTCTGATCGGGGTCCCCAGTTCACGTCCAGGGTCTGGAGAGCGTTCATGGAACGTCTGTGGGTCTTGGTCAGCCTCACTTCTGGTTTTCACCCCGAGAGTAACGGGCAGGTGGAGAGAGTAAACCATGATGTGGGTAGGTTTCTGCGGTCATATTGCCAGGACCGGCCGGGGGAGTGGGCAGCGTTCATTCCCTGGGTAGAGATGGCCCAAAACTCACTCCGCCACTCCTCCACTAACCTCTCTCCCTTCCAGTGCGTACTGGGGTATCAGCCGGTTCTGGCACCTTGGCATCAAAGCCAGATTGAAGCTCCTGCGGTGGACGAATGGTTTAAGCGCTCGGAGGAGGCCTGGTGCACCTGCAATGGGCCGAGAGGCGGCAGAAGGCGAGCGCCGACCGCCACCGCAGTGAGGCCCCGGTGTTTGCACCGGGGGACTGGGTCTGGCTCTCAACCCGAAACCTGCCCCTCCGCCTGCCCTGCTGGAAGCTGGGTCCGCGGTTTGTGGGGCCATTCAAAGTCCTGAGGAGATTGAACGAGGTTTGCTACAGGTTACAGCTTCCCCCTGATTACCGTATTAATCCCTCGTTCCATGTGTCTCTCCCAAGGCCGGTGGTGGCTGGTCCACTCCAGGAGTTTGAGGTGCGGGAGGTTCCTCCGCCCCC
This sequence comes from Salvelinus alpinus, assembly GCF_045679555.1. Taxonomy (NCBI): domain Eukaryota; kingdom Metazoa; phylum Chordata; class Actinopteri; order Salmoniformes; family Salmonidae; genus Salvelinus; species Salvelinus alpinus. The sequence continues at coordinate 12,648,070 of NC_092104.1, read as the reverse complement.
TCTGGACATCAAGGGGGCCCTGGCATATGCTGTTCAAGCCATCCTGAACTAGAGGCGTCGGGCGAAGGGCCTTCAGTACCTCGTGGAGTTTGAGGGGTACGGTCTGGAGGAGCGATGCTGGGTGCCAGTGGAGGACGTCTTGGACCCTTCGTTGCTGCGGGAGTTCCAGCTTCTTGAGAGGGGAATGTGATAGAAAAATTACATATTTACCTGATTTGTTGGATATTTAACAATTATTTACTTAACAAACAGTAAGATATTTCTGTCCTGCTAATGCTGTGTTTTATGGTCTCCACTCTAGCACCCTGCAGCTAATCTAGGCGTATGGTTTACTAGAGATAGCTTGAGCTGACAATTGCTTGACTTGGTGATAAAACTTACAGCTGGCATTCCAGTGACAGGATGTGGGGTGGTTGTAACTGGGATAGAGAGGAGTAAAACAAAGGCTTCAATGGTTCTTAGACATTCTGGCATCTGGGAAATTAGGCCAAGGTCGGGGGTTAAGATAACACCAGGTGCCAATAAAGACAGGATGAGCCCAAGGTGGCCCCAATCTATATCAGGGGGGTGTTGAACCAGCTATGACTGAGCAATATTTTTATTTAACTAGGCAAGTCAGTTAAGAACAAATTCTTATTTACAATGACAGCCTAGGAACAGTGGGTTAACTGCCTTGTTCAGGGGCAGAACAATACATTTATACCTTGTCAGCTCGGGGATTCAATCTAGCAACCTTTCGGTTACTGGCCCAACGCTCCAACCACTAGGCTAACTGCCGCCCCACTAATCTTGGTATGAGGTATATAAGGAAGAGCATGGTCTGTAAACGGTAGGCTTTACAGACGGTTTCATTGTTGCAATAATGAATCGATATTAAATAAAGATGATTGTTTGAAGAAATGACAAAGTCTCTCTCAGTATTGAATTTCCACAACACCATCTCAAAAACAAATGAAAGAAGTCCAACAATTTCCATTTTGGATGAGTGCAGATTTTTAAAATATTATTTATCTTTGTGTGGTTTAAGATCGATTAATCAATCAATGTTCATGCAGAAACATGAATGTTAAAACAAACTATTCTAAAAAGCAACCTGCAACAAAGCATGCTCGGAAATATGATAATGAGGCCCCTCCCATGTCTTTTTTTTCACTCTGAGAGAGTTAAATATGCAGTGTGCAGTGTGCTGTGCGTAGGGCCATGGATTTGTACTGGTTTGGAGCGAGCGGTCGCATTTGCATTCGCTCTGCAGGTAGTATAACTTTTCATTACATTTCATTACATTTCATTATAGTACAACGGTTTAATTTGTCCAACCTTAGCAATTTCTTCTTAGCTAGCTACATAGCCGTCTGTGTATCAAAGATAATTGCGTAATTATCGTATTTCGTCGTCTATCGTAGTCCACACTGCTATCTGCCCAGCAGCTAGCCAGCTAGCAAACGTCCACCGTCTACCCAATAGTAGTATAACTTTTCATTACATTTCATTATAGTACAACGGTCTGATTTTCATTTTCATTACAGTACAACGGTTTGATTTGTTTGATCTTAGCTAGCTACATAGCCGTCTTTGTATCAAACATAATTGTGTAGTTATTGAGGTTCGCTAGCCAGCTATTTTCGTCCTAACGTAACGCAACGTAGCCAACACTGCTAGCTAGCCAGCTTGCCACCGAATAGCAGCATTGTAGAAACGAGTGCATTACAACGGAACGACTTGATTAGTGTAGTGTTGGCTGGCTACACAGTTGTCTTTGCTATCTTTGATTTGTTTGATCTTAGCTAGCTACTTAGCTGGCTACGTAGCCGTCTTTGTATCAAGGATAATTGTGTAGTTATCGAGGTTCGCTGAGGTTCGCTAGCCAGGTATTCTCGTCCTAACGTAACGTAACGTAGTCAACCCTGCTAGCTAGCCAGCTAGCCACCGATTAGCAGCACTGTAGAAACGATTACATTACAACGGAACGACTTGATTTGTGTAGTGTTAGCTAGCTACATAGTTTTCTTTGCTATCTTTGTATCTAAGATAATTGTGTAGCTTTGAGTAATTATCGGTTAGCTAGCCAGCTATTTTCGCCTGCCGCGCTGCCGTCCTCCTACCTAGCCAACACTGCTAGCTAACACTGCTAGCTAGCCAACTTCTACCGAATAGCAGCACTGTAGAAACTTACATTACAACGGAACGACTTGATTAGCGTAGTGTTAGCTAGTTGTCTTTGCTGTCCTTGTATCCATGATAATTGTGTAGTTTAGAGAAATTTAGAGAAATTGTCGAGGTCACCTAGCCAGCTTCACTTTCAACAACGCAGCCACTGCTAGCCAGGCTACTTCACCAGCCAGCAGTACTATATCATTTTAGTCAATTAGATCTTTTATTTTATTTATTTTTTTGCAACGTAAGCTTAACTTTCTGAACATTCGAGCCGTGTAGCCCACTTGTCATTCTAATCTCCTTTGCTTTAGCGTAGCCTCTTCTGTAGCCTGTCAACTATGTGTCTGTCTATCCCTGTTCTCTCCTCTCTGCACAGACCATACAAACGCTTCACACCGCGTGGCCGCGCCCACCCTAACCTGGTGGTCCCAGCCCGCACGACCCACGTGGAGTTCCAGGTCTCCGGTAGCCTCTGGAACTGCCGATCCGCGGCCAACAAGGCAGAGCTCATCTCAGCCTATGCGTCCCTCCAGTCCCTCGACTTCTTGGCACTGACGGAAACATGGCTCACCACAGATAACACTGCTACTCCTACTGCTCTCTCTTCGTCTGCCCACGTGTTCTCGCACACCCCGAGAGCTTCTGGTCAGCGGGGTGGTGGCACCGGGATCCTCATCTCTCCCAAGTGGTCATTCTCTCTTTCTCCCCTTACCCATCTGTCTATCGCCTCCTTTGAATTCCATGCTGTCACAGTTACCAGCCCTTTCAAGCTTAACATCCTTATCATTTATCGCCCTCCAGGTTCCCTTGGAGAGTTCATCAATGAGCTTGATGCCTTGATAAGCTCCTTTCCTGAGGACGGCTCACCTCTCACAGTTCTGGGTGACTTTAACCTCCCCATGTCTACCTTTGACTCATTCCTCTCTGCCTCCTTCTTTCCACTCCTCTCCTCTTTTGACCTCACCCTCTCACCTTCCCCCCCTACTCACAAGGCAGGCAATACGCTTGACCTCATCTTTACTAGATGCTGTTCTTCCACTAACCTCATTGCAACTCCCCTCCAAGTCTCCGACCACTACCTTGTATCCTTTTCCCTCTCGCTCTCATCCAACACTTCCCACACTGCCCCTACTCGGATGGTATCGCGCCGTCCCAACCTTCGTTCTCTCTCCCCCGCTACTCTCTCCTCTTCCATCCTATCATCTCTTCCCTCTGCCCAAACCTTCTCCAACCTATCTCCTGATTCTGCCTCCTCAACCCTCCTCTCCTCCCTTTCTGCATCCTTTGACTCTCTATGTCCCCTATCCTCCAGGCCGGCTCGGTCCTCCCCTCCCGCTCCGTGGCTCGACGACTCATTGCGAGCTCACAGAACAGGGCTCCGGGCAGCCGAGCGGAAATGGAGGAAAACTCGCCTCCCTGCGGACCTGGCATCCTTTCACTCCCTCCTCTCTACATTTTCCTCTTCTGTCTCTGCTGCTAAAGCCACTTTCTACCACTCTAAATTCCAAGCATCTGCCTCTAACCCTAGGAAGCTCTTTGCCACCTTCTCCTCCCTCCTGAATCCTCCTCCCCCTCCCCCCCCCTCCTCCCTCTCTGCAGACGACTTCGTCAACCATTTTGAAAAGAAGGTCGACGACATCCGATCCTCGTTTGCTAAGTCAAACGACACCGCTGGTTCTGCTCACACTGCCCTACCCTGTGCTTTGACCTCTTTCTCCCCTCTCTCTCCAGATGAAATCTCGCGTCTTGTGACGGCCGGCCGCCCAACAACCTGCCCGCTTGACCCTATCCCCTCCTCTCTTCTCCAGACCATTTCCGGAGACCTTCTCCCTTACCTCACCTCGCTCATCAACTCATCCTTGACCGCTGGCTACGTCCCTTCCGTCTTCAAGAGAGCGAGAGTTGCACCCCTTCTGAAAAAACCTACACTCGATCCCTCCGATGTCAACAACTACAGACCAGTATCCCTTCTTTCTTTTCTCTCCAAAACTCTTGAACGTGCCGTCCTTGGCCAGCTCTCCTGCTATCTCTCTCAGAATGACCTTCTTGATCCAAATCAGTCAGGTTTCAAGACTAGTCACTCAACTGAGACTGCTCTTCTCTGTATCACGGAGGCGCTCCGCACTGCTAAAGCTAACTCTCTCTCCTCTGCTCTCATCCTTCTAGACCTATCGGCTGCCTTCGATACTGTGAACCATCAGATCCTCCTCTCCACCCTCTCCGAGTTGGGCATCTCCGGCGCGGCCCACGCTTGGATTGCGTCCTACCTGACAGGTCGCTCCTACCAGGTGGCGTGGCGAGAATCTGTCTCCTCACCACGCGCTCTCACCACTGGTGTCCCCCAGGGCTCTGTTCTAGGCCCTCTCCTATTCTCGCTATACACCAAGTCACTTGGCTCTGTCATAACCTCACATGGTCTCTCCTATCACTGCTATGCAGACGACACACAATTAATCTTCTCCTTTCCCCCTTCTGATGACCAGGTGGCGAATCGCATCTCTGCATGTCTGGCAGACATATCAGTGTGGATGACGGATCACCACCTCAAGCTGAACCTCGGCAAGACGGAGCTGCTCTTCCTCCCGGGGAAGGACTGCCCGTTCCATGATCTCGCCATCACGGTTGACAACTCCATTGTGTCCTCCTCCCAGAGCGCTAAGAACCTTGGCGTGATCCTGGACAACACCCTGTCGTTCTCAACTAACATCAAGGCGGTGGCCCGTTCCTGTAGGTTCATGCTCTACAACATCCGCAGAGTACGACCCTGCCTCACACAGGAAGCGGCGCAGGTCCTAATCCAGGCACTTGTCATCTCCCGTCTGGATTACTGCAACTCGCTGTTGGCTGGGCTCCCTGCCTGTGCCATCAAACCCCTACAACTCATCCAGAACGCCGCAGCCCGTCTGGTGTTCAACCTTCCCAAGTTCTCTCACGTCACCCCGCTCCTCCGCTCTCTCCACTGGCTTCCAGTTGAAGCTCGCATCCGCTACAAGACCATGGTGCTTGCCTACGGAGCTGTGAGGGGAACGGCACCTCAGTACCTTCAAGCTCTGATCAGGCCCTACACCCAAACAAGGGCTCTGCGTTCATCCACCTCTGGCCTGCTCGCCTCCCTACCACTGAGGAAGTACAGTTCCCGCTCAGCCCAGTCAAAACTGTTCGCTGCTCTGGCACCCCAATGGTGGAACAAACTCCCTCACGACGCCAGGACAGCGGAGTCAATCACCACCTTCCGGAGACACCTGAAACCCCACCTCTTCAAGGAATACCTAGGATAAAGCAATCCTTCTGCCCCCCCCCCCCCCCCCTTAAAAGATTTAGATGCACTATTGTAAAGTGGCTGTTCCACTGGATGTCATTAGGTGAATGCACCAATTTGTAAGTCGCTCTGGATAAGAGCGTCTGCTAAATGACTTAAATGTAAATGTAAATGTACTGTTATGGCAATTACACTGGCTCTGTTACAACAGGAAAACTCAATCAAGTGCAGCTGAAGTATTTGAAAGAATGCAAATACTATTTGAACCCAAGTCTGGTTGTGTGTATGTGTGAAGGAGGGTGGTATGTGGGCTTTAGCCTTTCGGGTGTGCTGCAGAATCATGATGCTGAAAATAAATAATGAAGCATACCACCCACCCGGGTCCAGTTTTACTCTCTTGCCAATCATTGGAGTAAAGCAGAATTAATCACTCTCAGAGCTGTCAGTTCCCATCAGCCAGAAGCCATCCATCTCTGAACTTGAGTCTGTAATTTGGCAATAACTGTTATTTTGATTAATTCACTGCCGGAAACAGTTCCAGGACTTCCAGGAGATCAGAGACAATGACAGATTGATGATGCTCTTATCCTTTAATACAATACCCCCAAACTTCACAATGATTGGACTATATGAAAGATATTACAGATATATGTTGTATCCCCCTAGATGCGATGATGTATGGATCATTGTGTAGGATCCTCTATACACTTTGTCAGCGGAAGGAAGCTTCAAGCCTTCTCCTTCAACAGACGTTTATCATTAGTCCTGTAGCTTTAGCTGAGGGGCTGAGGTGAGTGTAATTGAAGTATAGGCCCCTACACTACAGAGGATCCTACACAATGATCCATACATCATCGCAGGTGTCGCAAATCGCACCCTAATGCCTAAATAGTGCACTCATTTTGAATAGAGCCCTATGAGCCCTAGTCAAACGTAGTGCCCTGTATAGGAAATAGGATACCATTTTAGGATGTACCCTTAGTGTTACTAGGGATGCTTTGCTGCGTTATGTTTTTGTGCTGTGTTTTCAGATGCACTTTTGTTGTTGTTGTTGTTGCTGCTGCTATAGAAGCACAATTGTGTTGCTTTTCGATTGCAACACTAGTGTAACACTAGTGTATACACCCTTATGTTATACTAGGGGAATTGTGTTTCCATAGGTAGGACTGACAGTGAGGACTTGTGAAGAGCAGAATCCACAACATCTACATAATCAAAACAGTTGCTTTGTGAGAAGGTGTTAAAGTTCACAGTTAGCCAGTGTTATGTAACTGCCCGCTGAAAAGTACCATTGGCCTGGCTTTGGCCCGAAGTGAGAGCAGGTCTGCCGGAGCCATGGCCCGGTGTGACACGGCCTGCATAGATGGAAACTGAAAAGTCTGAGCCTTCTGGGTGAAACACTGAGGTAAATCCTGTATGGAAATGCACCATTGATGACATTCCTCAAGCTTACCACATCACACCATAGTCTCTCCTGTCTTCCCAAACGTATGGAGAGGGATTTAGGTATCAAAATATTTGAACTAGCCGACAGTATTTATCAAAAGAAAAAGCCAATTCAGCAGGTTACTCTACAATATTTTCTCCTCACCTTGACTATTATTTATTTTTTATTGATGTTCACTTCAAGCCACGTCTCCTCTCAGATTGGAGGATTGGACAACATTGTTGTCTGTTGATGTATTTTGTAATATTTTATTTGACAACTGTAATAGCACCGGACAGACAGAAAGACAGGCACCCCAACCTTGGGGATGTTTACATTTAAACCAAAGCTATAAACATACTCCTCTGATTGATGAGATTCTATAACAAATTGAAATGAATTAATTCCGTTTTCCACATAATTAGATATAATAAGCAAAACAAATCTTAATAGGTATAGTGCTGTTGCTTTGTTACCATCCGGCGTGTCAAGATGAACAATGAACATCATTTGTATTTCTTATAATACTATCCATGGAATTTCAATTAAATTATGACCATGAGACTACACAATGGTCTACATGACACATCCCTAAGATGTGAATAGGTTTGATAGTAGTAGCTCAGGTTTCAATTGGTCTTGAAGAACATTGCTGTTAAACTGGTATTGCTATGACCTAAACACGTTTCCTGAATGAAAAGACTCGGGGCATCAATGGAGAAGAGCATGGTTCACAAGTGACTTGGTAGTTGTGTGTGTGTGTGTGTGTGTGTGTGTGTGTGTGTGTGTGTGTGTGTGTGTGTGTGTGTGTGTGTGTGTGTGTGTGTGTGTGTGTGTGTGTGTGTGTGTGTGTGTGTGTGTGTGTGTGTGTGTGTGTGTGTGTGTGTGTGTGTGAAATTACAGTTTCATCCTATGTGGAATCTTATCAGTGTTAGCAGCATCTCGAAAGTGAGGGTCAAATGGGAGATATAATTTGTCTCAGCAGATGGTCTCATCTGGTCTCATCTGGCTTACCTTGGCTGGATGGTTGCTTTTCTCCCCCCACAGGACCCTTTATGAGAGCCAGGAACATTTCAATCTTATGCATTGATTTACTACATCAGTCATTTATTTTCCTACTATATGACAGGTTTTGTATGTAGCCACTTTGAAAGAACCCACTAAGCATTGTACATGTTGTACAGGCAATTATAGTCCACTTAACAATTGCTTATTGTCTACCATTCTACCATACCATGCTTGCTATCTTATCTGGATGGGGAAATAGGTGGACGGGGTACCACGATGGGGTATGTATGGTATAATATTTCCATCAGTATTGCAAGTCAGCTCTCTCTCCAGTTCAGCCGTAGCTATGGCAACCAGTCGAACTTTGATCTCAGCTGTCATGCTTTATTAAAGTGTTAATGGAATTCAGAATGTAGATGCAATAGAACAGCTGTGAGTCCATTACTATACCATTAAAACCATGATACCATATATACCATTACATTAATCTCCATAGCTTTCTTCAGGATCTTTTAAACAGATTCACACATGACTGCCTGCCCTGCCCTTTTTATCACAACTAGCACAGCATACTCTTCATCATACTGTACCTCTTTTGCTGATAGGATATTTAGAGAGATTTCTAAATTAATGCTCTCTAACATTGTCAGCAGACTTTGAGCAAGTATCCCCATCACTATCCACCAATCACTATCCATCAAATACTTTATTTGTGCTTGATTGAGCTTGTTGAAATAATATTTGAAACCAGGTCTGATGGTGCATTAGCACCTTCACCACCTGCAGCAGCTGCTTGCCCCTCTAACTCACAACTCCAACATGTTCTATTGCTCCGTTCCAGCTGCTTGCCCCTCTAACTCACAACTCCAACATGTTCTATTGCTCCGTTCCAGCTGCTTGACCCAGGAATTATAGAGGGATTTGGAGAGCGCAGGCAAATGTAACAGCTGAGTTGACGCTGGCTGCTCTTGATTGAGCAATATGGTGACACACACACACACACACACACACACACACACACACACACACACACACACACACACACACACACACACACACACACACACACACACACACACACACACACACACACACACACACACACACACACACACACACACACACACACACACACACACACACACACACACACACCTGCTGCTCAGATAGGGGGAAATTGGACGCTGGGCCCCGGTAACTGGAGGCTTAAGGATGTTGCGAGCTTCATTACGTTCCAGACAAGCTTTTTGACTTGGTAACCTTAGTGTATTTTCTCAGTGCCTTCTGAGTTATGGGGGACTGGAGTGGTAAAGCAGATGACCTTGTGAAACGTGCTTTGTGGTCACCTGGGAAAACTTAATTTTATGGTCTCAGTGGAAAATAAATGTTCTTGACTGTTAATTTCAATTCCTAGAGTAAGTTACTTTAGAGAGAATTCTTCATCGTTCAGTACAAGTAAAAAGGTAAAGGTGTTTTCCAATCAATCGTTCCAATCTGACTGGCTGAATGAAACCTCAGTAGATTTAGAGATGAGACAACTAATCAAATTAAATCAAATTTTATTTGTCACATGCACCGAATACAACAAGTGTAGACCTTACAGTGAAATGCTTACTTACAAGCCCTTAACCAACAATGCAGTTTGAAGAAAATACCCCCCCCCCCCCACAAAAATGTAATAAATAAGTACGAGATAAGAAAAACAAATCATTAAAGAGCAGCAGTAAATAATAGTCTGGGTAGCCATTTGATTAGCTGTTCAGGTATCTTATGGCTTGGTGGTATAAGCTATTTAGAAGGCTCTTGGACCTAGACTTGGCGCTCCGGTACCGCTTGCCGTGCGGTAGCAGAGAGAACAGTCTATGACTATGGTGGCTGGAGTCTTTGACAATTTTTAGGGCCTTCCTGTGACACCGCCTGGAATAGAGGTCCTGGAAGGTGGGAAGCTTAACCCCGGTGATGTACTGGGCCGTACACACTATCCTCTGTAGTGCCTTGCGGTCGGAGGCCGAGCAGTTGCCATACCAGGCACTGATGCAACCCGTCAGGATGCTCTCGATGGTGCAGCTGTAAAACCTTTTGAGGATCTAAGGACCCATGCCAAATCTTTTCAGTCTCCTGAGGAGGAATAGGTTATGGTGTGCACTCTTCACAACTGTCTTGGTGTGCATGGACCATGTTAGTTTGTTGGTGATGTGGACGCCAAGGAACTTGAAGCTCCCAACCTGCTCCACTACAGCTTTGTCGATGTGAATGGGGGCGTGCTCAGTCCTCCTTTTCCTGTAGTCCACAATCATATCCTTAGTCTTGATTATCACATTGAGGGAGAGGTTGTTGTCCTTGCACCACACGGTCAGGTCTCTGACCTCCTCCCTAATGGTTGTCTCATCATTGTTGGTGATCAGGCCTACCACTGTTGTGTCATCGGCAAACTTAGTGATGGTGTTGGAGCTGTGCCTAGCCATGCAGTCATGAGTGAACAGGGAGTACAGGAGGGGACTGAGCAAGCACCCCTGAGGGGTTCCCGTGTTGAGGATCAGCATAGAGGATGTGTTGTTACCTACCCTTACCACCTGAGGGCGGCCCGTCAGGAAGTCTAGGATCCAGTTGCAGAGGGAGGTGTTTAGTCCCAGGGTTGTAGTCAATGAATAGCATTCTCACATAGGTGTTCCTTTTGTTCAGGTGGGAAAGGGCAGAGTGGAGTGCAATAGAGATTGCATCATCTGTGGATGTGTTAGTGCGGTATGCAAAATCGAGTGAGTCTGGGGTTTGTGGGATAATGGTGTTGATGTGAGCCATGACCAGCCTTTCAAAGTATTTCATGGCTACATACATGAGTGATATGGGTCATTAGTCATTTAGGCAGGTTACCTTAGTGTTCTTGGGCACAAGGACTATGGTGGTCTGCTTGAAACATGTTGGTATTACGGACTCAGAGAGAGAGAGAGTTTGAAAATGTCAGTGAAGACACTTGCCAGTTGGTCAGCGCATGCTCGGAGTACACATCCTGGTAATCCGTCTGGCCCAGTGGCCTTGTGAATGTTGACCTCACCCGGAACAGATAATGCTCTTCTGCATGTTTCAGTGTTACTTGCCTCGAAGCGATCATTGAAGTTATTTAGCTCGTCTGGTAGGCTCGTGTCACTGGGCCGTTCTCGGCTGTGCTTCCCTTTGTAGTCTGTAATGGTTTGCAAGCCTTGCCACATCGGACGTGCATCGGAGCCGGTGTAGTATGATTCGATCTTGGTCCTGTATTGACGCTTTGCCTGTTTGATGGTTCGTTGTAGAGCATAGCAGGATTTCCTGTAAGCTTCCGGGTTGGAGTCCCAGACCTTGAAAGCGCAGCTCTACTCTTTAGCTCAGTGCGATTGTTGCCTGTAATCCACGGCTTCTGGTTGGGGTATGTACGTACAGTCACAGTAGGGACTACGTCCTCGATGCACTTATTGATAAAGCCAGTGACTGATGTGGTGTACTCCTCAATGCCATTCGAAGAATCCCGGAACATATTCCAGTCTGTGCTAGCAAAACAGTCCTGTAGTTTAGCATCTGCTTCATCTGACCACTTTTTTATAGACCGAGTCACTGGTGCTTCCTGCTTAAATCTTTGCTTGAAAGCAGGAATCAGGAGGATAGAGTTATGGTCAGATTTGCCAAATGGAGAGCGAAGAGGAGCTTTGTACACCTCTCTATTTGTGGAGTAAAGGTGGTCTAGAATTTGTTTCCCTCTGGTTGCACATTTAACATGCTGATAGAAATTCGGTAAAACTGATTTAACTTTCCCTGCATTAAAGTCACCAGCCACTAGGAGCGGATGGATGAGCATTTTCTTGTTTGCTTATGGCAGAATACAGCTCATTTAGTGTGGTTTTAGTGCCAACCTCGCTCTGTGGTGGAATGTAGACAGCTACGAAAAATAGATAGTGTGGTCTACAGCTTATCATGAGATACTCTACCTCAGGTGAGCAAAACCTTGAGACTTCCTTAGATATTGTGCACCAGCTGTTGTTTACATAAATTCATAGGCCCCCGCCCCATGTCTTGCCAGAGATTGCTGTTCTGTCTTGCCGATAGAGTGTATAACCCGCAAGCTGTATGTTCTTAAATGTCATTGTTAAGCCACGACTAGGTGAAACATAAGATACTACAGTTTTTAATGTTCCGTTGGTAGGATATACGTGCTTTCAATTCATCCCATTTATTTTCCAGCGATTGAACATTAGCTAGCAGAATGAAAGGCAAGTTCCGATTAGCCACTCGTCGCCTGATCCTCGCAAGGCACCCTGATCTTTTGCCTCGAAATCTCAGTTCCCTTCTCCAGCAAATCACCGGGATCGGGGCCTGGCCGGGTGTCTGCAGTATATCCCTCACGTCCGATTCATTGAAGAACTCCTTATTCAATTTGAGTTGAATAATTCCAGTTCTGATGTCCAGAAGCTCTTTTCGGTCATAAGAGATGGTAGCAGCAACATTATGTACAAAAGTTACGAGCAACGCGAAAAAACTAACAAAATAGCATGATTGGTTGAGAGCCGATAAGTAGGCAGCCCTATCCTCCGGCGCCATCACTAAACTACAGATGTAGGATCTTAATTTGATCACCCTGTTGCAGGAGTACTTTCCTGCAATGCAGGAAATGTTAAACTTGTAGTGTATTTGAGGTTTAAAAAGGCTTCTGAAGTTTGTCATTTCCACTTTGAATTTTCAGACTTGATTTTTCCTTTTGAAAAATGTATCTACCCCTACACAAATGTCCATGAATTATAATCCACATAATAATTCACATTTCCTGTTGCTGCAGGATTATTTTCCTGCTGTCAAAAACTGGAACAAATGAATATCCTACATATGTACAGTACTTATTCTGGACTACATCTCTGTGTTCCACTTAAGGGTAGATTTAGTACACCATGAATCAAGTACAGCTGTACAGTAGGCTACCTCTGAATGGAAAAATGAAATATTTATCCAGGTTGAGTACGTCTCTATGCAGTCATTGCTGTCTGGAGGTTTTAATTTGCTCCAGTTTATGGGCTGAAAATGCCCACTCCCTTCCTCCCCGTTTTTCCAGTTCTGTCGGGAATGATAACTGAAAAGATGAACTCCATTCACATTCAAATGATTCAAGGTTGTTTTTTCCCTTCCATTCCATTCCACAGGAAGTGACCGCCGAGGCCAAACCACAAAAGATAAGTCAAATTGTATCGTCATAGCTACATAACTGAGGAGACATCTTCCCACCTCTTTTACAACTCTTTTCACATTGAAAGGTTTACTTTGTCATTTCAGGTCTCAGAATCATATTTGCCCTTTTAATAATCGTTAGCGTTCTATAAGAAGCCGGTGAAGCGGAAATGAATGGCAGAACGACAGCACAGTGTCCTCAAACGGTTATGTCAGTAACCTTCTCTCAGACCATGAGACCTGAAGTCAGCTGTCACCTCCGGAGAGACAAGCCACCTTATTTCTTTAATTAGTGGGAATATGGAGTCAGAGAGGCTGGTTCATCCTGTATGCTATTAGCGTCAACAGTCTTGCAGTGTATTCTACCTTTCTTAAGCGTTAGAGAGCTCATGGGTCACAGAGAGGTTGGTACCTAGCCTACTGTATGCTATTAGCATCAACGGTCTTGCAGTGTATTCTACCTGTTAGAGTGCTCATGGGTCACAGAGAGGTTGGTACCTAGCCTACTGTATGCTATTAGCATCAACAGTCTTGCAGTGTATTCTACCTGTTAGAGAGCTCATGGGTCACAGAGAGGTTGGTACCTAGCCTACTGTATGCTATTAGCATCAACAGTCTTGCAGTGTATTCTACCTGTTAGAGAGCTCATGGGTCACAGAGAGGTTGGTACCTAGCCTACTGTATGCTATTAGCATCAACGGTCTTGCAGTGTATTCTACCTGTTAGAGTGCTCATGGGTCACAGAGAGGTTGGTATATAGCCTACTGTATGCTATTAGCATCAACAGTCTTGCAGTATATTCTACCTGTTAGAGAGCTCATGGGTCACAGAGAGGTTGATACCTAGCCTACTGTATGCTATTAGCATCAACAGTCTTGCAGTGTATTCTACCTGTTAGAGTGCTCATGGGTCACAGAGAGGTTGGTATATAGCCTACTGTATGCTATTAGCATCAACAGTCTTGCAGTGTATTCTACCTGTTAGAGTGCTCATGGGTCACAGAGAGGTTGGTATATAGCCTACTGTATGCTATTAGCATCAACAGTCTTGCAGTGTATTCTACCTGTTAGAGTGCTCATGGGTCACAGAGAGGTTGGTATATAGCCTACTGTATGCTATTAGCATCAACAGTCTTGCAGTGTATTCTACCTGTTAGAGTGCTCATGGGTCACAGAGAGGTTGGTATATAGCCTACTGTATGCTATTAGCATCAACAGTCTTGCAGTGTATTCTACCTGTTAGAGTGCTCATGGGTCACAGAGAGGTTGGTATATAGCCTACTGTATGCTATTGGCATCACCAGTCCATGTTTGATTGAATGCACAGCACCATGTTCATTGTGTATCAGAAACTGCTACTGCTATGGACCCATGCCTCCCTGTAAGAGAAGCAGGCTGGCATATACTGTATGTTAACATGCAAAGCGTGGAATTCGCCTGGCAACACATACCAACTCCATGCAGTCCAATTAGATTGAAACAATTAAATCTGTCATCCTTTTTTCTCCAGCCCTTCTGTAGCCTTCAATCATGGCTAAGGGTTAGTGCTGTGAGGTGTTCATCTCTTTACGGTAAACCATCGGCACACACACACACACACGCACGCACGCACGCACGCACGCACGCACGCACGCACGCACGCACGCACGCACGCACACACACACACACACACACACACACACACACACACACACACACACACACACACACACACACACACACACACACAGATGGAAACTGATCAAAACACAGCATCTCAACAGAAGCCTTCGAAGATTGACAGAAATATGGAATCAGAGATTGCTGTTGTCGAACGAGCTTGTTTGGGAGATCCCCGTGGACTCGCTGCCTAATCGCCTCAAATCTTTCGCCTAATCTCTCTCTCTCTGTCTTTCTTTCACTCGTACAATCTTCCATTCTTCCTCTTTCGGCTATGCTACACCGTTAATGTATTCATGACACATGAATCATTCACTGGACAAGAAAAAAAGAGAAGAGGAATGAAAATAGAAGACTTGTGTAATATTAATTTCTCCTTCCTGCCTGTAGTGACTGTCAGCGTTGGTAGGCATCTGATTAGAATTGCAGCGCGACGTCGACGGCCCCTGACCTTCTGTGTTGTGAGGCGGATTAATCCTCTGGCAGGTCCTGGTTGCATCCCAAATGGCAGCCTATTCCCTACATAGTGCGCTACTTTTGACCATTGCCCCATGCCATGGTCAAAAGTAGTGCACTTTGTAGGGAATAGGCCACCATTTGGGACGAAGCTCTGTCTCCGCTCACTCTGCGACATGGTGTTAACAATGCGTCAAGCTGGCAAGCGCTGTCACCCTTTCTTAAGGCTATATTGTAATGATTCACATGAGTGAGCCATTAGAAGATGGAAGTTTGAGGACCCTGAAAGAGAACGGGATGAAAGAATGGGTTCAGAGAGGAAGCGCCCTAATGGCCTGTCTGTAGTGTGTGTGTGTGTGTGTGTGTGTGTGTGTGTGTGTGTGTGTGTGTGTGTGTGTGTGTGTGTGTGTGTGTGTGTGTGTGTGTGTGTGTGTGTGTGTGTGTGTGTGTGTGTGTGTGTGTGTGTGTGTGTGTGTGTGTGTGTGTGTGTGTGTGTGTGTGTGTGTGTGTGTTTATGAATGTGTGTGTGGTCCTGAGAATAGTCGTTTAAGTGAGTAGAAGCGGATAAACATATGTTGACAACTCTTTCAGTCGACGCACTATGAGTGGAGGCGACCAGATGTTCATTTGACTCAATGATGCCACACTTTGTTGAGATAATGCTTCTTCCTCTTCTTCTGCTCCTTCATTTTCTCTGAGTTGCGGTGGTGGTTAAACATGGGCAGTGAATTCCTAAGCAGGCCTATTCCTCTCAGTGGGGAAGCTCTCACAGAGACTCTCAGAGAGGTGAGGTTTTCTAAGAGGCTGACCCAATGGACCCTTGGGGGTAACGGAGGAGCGGAAGGGTCAGAGTCCACACACTGCCTGCTGGCGGATGAAGGGAGGCTGTGTGTGAAGTCTCTCAAACACATTAATGCGTGCACACGCATGCGTACACTGTCAGCCCTCCTCCCCACTGGTTTGGCTCCCCTCTGCTGTAAAGGTGTGCCCATGCCCCGAGTGTCTCCATTTACATTTTCTAAAGCCTATTGCTTTGGAAATGGTGTGTATTTTCAGAGGTCATTATGGTGGGGAGCGTGGGTATGCATACTGAGTTGTGGTAACCTCACATTCAGCTTGGCCAGGACCTGGGTGGAAACTCATGAATGTGGGACCTCTCAAAGCATGTCTCTGAGCTGGCCCCCCCACAGCACGATATGCATCACCAATCACCATCACCTGGTGTTTACTGAATACTGAGTGGAGGGACTGACTGGGAAGTGAAGTGGAGAGAGATGGAGACGAGGGGGGGGGGGGGGGGTGGAGAGAGGAGAGAGAGAAAGAAGAGAGGGAAAGAAAACATGCTTCGAGGGAGTGGTAGAGAGAAAGACAATATTGAGAGGGAGGGCGAGAGAGAGTGTGTTTTTGAGAGATATAAAAAAAATGGAGAGAGAGAGAAGGAATTGAGGCAGAGAGAGAGAGGAATTGAGGCAGAGAGAGAGAAGGAATTGAGGCAGAGAGAGAGAAGGAATTGAGGCAGAGAGAGAGAGAAGGAATTGAGGCAGAGAGAGAGAAGGAATTGAGGCAGAGAGAGAGAAGGAATTGAGGCAGAGAGAGAGAGAAGGAATTGAGGCAGAGAGAGGGAGAAGGATTTGAGGCAGAGAGAGAGAAGGAATTGAGGCAGAGAGAGAGAAGGAATTGAGGCAGAGAGAGAGAAGGAACAGAGACAGAGAGAGAGATAGAATTGAGGCAGAGAGAGAGAAGGAACAGAGGCAGAGAGAAGGAAACCAAGAGAGAATCCTTTATTCAATATTTATTCTATAAGGGAAGACAATTGTGAAGCTCTTCTGAAGCCGTAATTAAATTGCCGTGTCATATCTCATTTCATTTCAGAGCACTACTGGCATGCAAATTACCCAAAAGGCCCCATTCAGGTGGATTTCATTTTCTTTATGACCGTGAAGTGAATCCCAGAGAGCCAGAGAAAAAGGAAAGGAAAAATAAAATAGCACTTCCTCCGTCTGCAGTCATAAGCCTATTGTGGGGGACTCTGGGACTGTTCAAGTACTGTCCAGGGGGCGGCATACATAATACAAAATAACAAAAAGCCTCACAGCACCACCCTGTAAACCGTTTATACAGTAAAGCTCAGAGGGAGGGTGAATAAAACCAATCCCATCTGAATAATGATTAGTAAAATGGTGCAAATGGCACCCTACCCTATCCCTTATATAGTGCACTACTTTTGAACAGAGCCCTATGGGGCCTGGTCAAAAGTAGTGCACTATATAGGGAATAGGTTGCCATTTGAGACGTATCCACAGTTGACTGATTGGAACAGGAATCTGTTCAACATTCCACCCTCTGCAACACCAGAGTCACACTGAATGAATAAGCATATTTATGATGTTCCATCTCAGAACAGACGATGATGCTGATACTATTTAGAGGAAGGAGGGATTCTACTCCTCCCTTGGTTTACAGATAAACGGTCCCCTGTGCTTCAGATAAAATCTGATTGATAGCTCCGATATGAATGTGCTTCAGTAAATCCATAGGTTTAGTTCCAAACGACACCCTGTTCCCTATACAGGGAACTACTTTTGACCAGGACCAAGTAGTTCACTATAAGGGTATAGGGAACCATTTGGGACACATATTTCTGTTTGGTATTAGTTTCAGGTGTTGCCTCAGTATTACTGCAGTCTGCACTTCTGGCAAATAGATTTTCTTTTTTTTCCCAGAGAACAACAAAACACAGCTGTGCTTCGTGTAGCCAATTAAAAGTTTCCTTTCCTGTCGGTGCTGTGCTGTGTGGTGCTGCGGCCGTTCTCTATGAGTCTCAGCTACAGGAGAGGAGAGGTTCATAGAGGAGAGTGGCCAAAGCACCAGCATCAGTGACTTTTTAACTAATTCCTGCAATCTTATACCTGTTTTCTCAAACTCAAACACACCCAACCAACAACTAAATGCAGACTGGAGAAGCATGTAGGGGGGAACGGAAGTTAAAATGGCTGCCGGTTCCTGCTATCTGGGAAGGTGCCCAGCCTGTGACATCTCAAGCCTTCCCAGCATTAAACACCAACAGCCACTAGTCTGGGCACAACAACAGGTTGGAAGAGCCGGTGCCAAGGGGAGGTGGTTGTGTGTGTGCGGCATGCAGTGTGTGGGTGCATGCACACTTGTGCATGTATATCAGGGAGAGCATGCCTGTTGTTTACAAAACAGAAAAACTCCTTGTACCTTGACTCAAAGTATCTGCAGAGAGAGGAAGGTGGCAGTGATGGTGTGTGTATCTGCCTGTGAGTGGGAAGGGGAGTAGTTAACAATACAGAAAGAATCCTTGTGCCTGGTGACAAAATGTCAGGGGAGAGAGGGAGCGAGGTAGTCTTAAAGGTGTCAGGTACAGGGAGGACCACACCACAGACAGGAGAGAGACATCAGCCAGGGGAGAGAGGGAGCGAGGTAGTCTTAAAGGTGTCAGGTACAGGGAGGACCACACCACAGACAGGAGAGAGACATCAGCACGCCAGGGGAGAGAGGGAGCGAGGTAGTCTTAAAGGTGTCAGGTACAGGGAGGACCACACCACAGACAGGAGAGAGACATCAGCACGCCAGGGGAGGCCGGAAACTGTTGAGATGTTACCAGATACCAAAAATGAGAAATGAGAAATCTATCTGCAGTGCCTCTCCACCGCCGAGGGATAATCACTCTGCTGGTGTTGACAAGCTGATGAAACTTCATGCATGGCTTCTTGCCTTGACAGGGGCAGTGAGCTGGAAGGCTGCTGTGTGTGTGTGTTTTTCTCTCTCCATGTGTGTATGTGTGTGTCTACTCACTGTACCTACTCATAATTCCAGGGACCATCTGGAGGGCGATGCAGCTGCCAGACGCAGGGGCCCGTAGCAGCCCTGGGCACACTCCACTCCACCAGGGCACCGCTGGGACGGCCAGGCAGCCTGGGCCCCGACCGACACACCATGACACCGGGAACAATCGTCCAGGCTACATTCCCCTGGAAGGAACAACATCCAGCCACCAAATCAGGATGGGCCAACATCCTTGGGTACTGATATTCCACTGCTCCTGCTTTCTTTTGAAAGGGGTCGGTTTCTTCCATTCCACACACACACACACACACACACACACACACACACACACACACACACACACACACACACACACACACACACACACACACACACACACACACACACACACACACACACACACACACACACACACACACACACACACACACACGCACACACACACACACACACACCTCAGTCCACCTCTAGATGGCAGTGTAAACCCAGAGGAGAATTCTCCAGTCTGTCTCCACCTGGATTCAATAATTAATTACTTCCAGTACAGATAGTTAAAAATGTGTGTTTGTTATTTATATTCCCGGGGCTCACGTTGTTTGGGTATGATAGAAAGCCTGGTAGCAATAATGTATGCATGGGTGTCATAATTATGTTTTGATACAGACTCAAAAGGTATCGGCTTGGCTGCTGACAGGCGCTGAAGTCAGACATTTATTTGCTGTGTCTCCCCACTGCAGATAGCAGGTTCTGCAGCACCAGATTGCATTGTTTCACCATTCATCTGGAAACGTGATTCTCACATAATATCTGCTATTGGCTCGATGGAGACGGATACTTGTCCATAATTCTTCCTATGTGTTCCACAGGCTACAATGGGTGGTGATAGGGTTTCTTTTCAACTGGGGAGTCTGCTGCCTCTTTCCATAAATTTTTCCCAGTAATGGAGATATAGATAAAATTCTGATGAATCAATGGCGGATAAGCTATCTATGAAATGTCATATTCATAAGTCATTCAGGGGTTCATGGTACCCCAAAATGAAAAAGCAAAAACAGGTTTTTAGAAATGTTGGCAAAAAATAAATAAGTGAAATATCACAATTACGTAAGTATTCAGACCCTTTACTCAGTAATTTGTTGAAGCACCTTTGGCAGCGGTTACAGCCTCAAATCTCCTTGGGTATAACGCTACAAGCTTGGTACACCTGTATTTGGGGAGTTTCTCCAGAGATGTTTGATCAGGTTCAAGTCCGTGCTCTGGCTGGGCCACTCAAGGACATTCCGAGAGTTGTCACGAAGCCACTCTTGTGTTGTCTTGGCTGTGTGCTTAGGGTCGTTGTCCTGTTGGACGGTGAACCTTTGCCTCATTCTGAGGACCTGAGCACTCTGGAGCAGGTTTTCATCAAGGATCTCTCTGTACTTTGCTCCATT
Organism: Salvelinus alpinus; assembly: GCF_045679555.1. Lineage (NCBI taxonomy): Eukaryota > Metazoa > Chordata > Actinopteri > Salmoniformes > Salmonidae > Salvelinus > Salvelinus alpinus. Next base: position 12,627,685 of record NC_092104.1, on the reverse strand, counting down.
AGTCTTTCCCTCAATCCTGACTAGTCTCCCAGCCCCTGCTGCTGAAAAACATCCCCTCAGCATGATGCTGCCACCACCATGCTTCACCATAGAGATTGTGCCAGGTTTCCTCTAGACGTGACGCTTGGCATTCAGGCCAAAGAGTTCAGACCAGAGATTCTTGTTTTTCATGGTCTGAGAGTCTTTACGTGCCTTTTTGGCATCTAACTCCAAGCGGTCTGTCATGTGTCTTTTACTGAAGAGTGGCTTCCGTCTGGCCACTCTACCATAAGGCCTGATTGGTGGAGTGCTGCAGAGATGGTTGTCCTTCTGGAAGGTTCTCACATCTCCACAGAGGAACTCTGCAGTGACCATCAGGTTCTTGGTCACTTCCCTTACCAAGGCCCTTTTCCTCAGATTGCTCAGTTTGGCCAGGCGGCCAGCTCTAGGAAGAGTCTTGTTGGTTCCAAACTTCTTCCATTTAAGAATGATGGAGGCCATTGTGCTCTTGGGGACCTTCAATGCTGCAGAAATATGTTGGTACCCTTTGCCAGATCTGTGTCTCGAAACAATCCTGTCTCTGAGCTTTTCGGACAATTCCTTTAACCTCACCTTATATTGACAGGTTGTTGCCTTTCCAAATCATGTCTAATCAGTTGAATTTACTGCAGGTGGACTCCTATCAAGTTGTAGTAACATCTCAAGGATGATCAATGGAAAGTGGATGCACCTGAGCTCAATTTCGAGTCTCATAGCAAAGGGTCTGGAAACTTATATAAATAAGGTATTTCTATTTTACATTACATTACATTTTTATAGATTTGCAATCTTCTACAAAACAGTTTTTGCTTTATGATGATGGGTTATTCTGTGTAGATTGATGAGGGAAATAAAAATTAAATACATTTTTGAATAAGGCTGTAATGTAACAAAATGTGTAAAAAGTCAAGGGGTCTGAATACTTTCCGAATGCATTGTGTATATATATTAACCGTATTGGATTTTTCATGTAGCCTACTTTTGGCCAGCTAATAGCTTCACCACCGATCAAACAACATTATGTTAAGAATGATGGAGCCCACTGTGTTCTTGGAGACCTTCAAAGCTGCAGAAATGTGTTGGTACCCTTTGCCAGAAGCAACATTATGTTTCTGCAGTATTATTTTGCTGTGACATTAATAAGTCAAATTAAGATCCTACATTTGTAGATATCCAACTCCTGAAACAGGTACGGTGGGAAGGGTACCAACCAATCATTAAATTCAAGGACAAGTTGAGGGCATTCGTTTTGATTTCTTTAGACTGACTGTGAGACAGAGACAGCGGAAGAAAGAGAGAAAGAGAGATGAAGGGAGAGGAAAAGAGAGAGAGAGGTGGAGAAAGAGAAGGAGAAACAGGGAGAAAAAGAGAGAGCGAGAGATGAAGGGAGAGGAAAGGAGAGAGAGAGAGAGAGAAGGAGAAAGAGAGTGAAAGGGAGAGAGAGATCAATAGAGAGAAGGGGGAGATAAAGAGAGTGAGAGAGAGACAAAGAGAGAGAAGACTGCAGTCAGCCAAGGAAATGTAAGTCTCTGTGTTTGGTCATGGTGTGTTTGGTCATGGTTGGCGTCACTACATGGAGACTGGAGATAAGAAGGAGCCAGGACACTGCTTAAGAGAGGGAGGGATAGGGGAGAGGGAGGGAGGGATAGGGATAGAGAGATAGGGGGAAGAATAGGTAAGGGAGAGACGGACAGGGGTAAGATGGAGAGAGAAGAGGAGGGAGATTGAGAAAGGGAGGCAGAGAGAGAGAGAAAGGGGAAGGAGGGGGAAAGAGGAGAGAGCAAGATGAAGAGAGAGAGAAAATGGTTTGGGAGGAGGAAGGGAGAAACCGACAGAGAAAAATGCTGTGGGGATGAGGAAAAAAAGAGGGAGGGAAGTGGGGAATAGGGTAGAAAGAGAAACTGAAAGAGGGAGGTGGTAGACTGGGAGAGAGCGGGAATAACACACTCCGACAGAGAGGAGCATGCTAAAGCAGGTTGCTAGGCTGAGAGTCTGTGTAGGGATGTCGAGGGAGATTTCAAAAAGACCTTGAACAGACCACTGAAATGTCTGAAGCCGTTGGCTACTCTATCAATCCCTATATGGGTAGACATGTCCCTATGTTAGGGTAGATGGGTTTATTTGTATGCATGTGCTTTTATGTCTGGCTGCATGTTGTGCAAGCAGCAGGTTTTTGTGTAAGTAATCCTCATCTTTTCACTAGTGTCTGTACTTTAGGTCTGTGTGTGTGCTCTGCATGCATTGGTTGGTAAGTGTTTATCTCCCTGCATACATTGGTTGGTAAGTGTTTATCTCCCTGCATGTATGCATTGGTTTGTAAGTATTTATCTCTCTGCATGCATTGGATGGTAAGTGTTTATCTCTATGCATGCATGCATTGGTTTGTAAGTATTTATCTCCCTGCATGCATTGGATGGTAAGTGTTTATCTCTCTGCATGCATGCATTGGTTTGTAAGTATGTATCTCCCTGCATGCATTGGTTGGTGTTTATCTCTCTGCATGCATTGGTTTGTAAGTATTTATCTCTCTGCATGCATTGGATGGTAAGTGTTTATCTCTTTGCATGCATGCATTGGTTTGTAAGTATTTATCTCTCTGCATGCATTGGTTGGTAAGTGTTTATCTCTCTGCATGCATTGGTTGGTAAGTGTTTATCTCTCTGCATACATTGGTTGGTAAATGTTTATCTCTCTGCATACATTGATTGGTAAATGTTTATCTCTCTGCATACATTGATCGGTAAATGTTTTTCTCTCTGCATACATTGATTGGTAAATGTTTATCTCTCTGCATGTATTGGTTGGTAAATGTTTATCTCTCTGCATACATTGATTGGTAAATGTTTATCTCTCTGCATACATTGATTGATAAATGTTTATCTCTCTGCATACATTGATTGGTAAATGTTTATCTCTCTGCATGTATTGGTTGGTAAATGTTTATCTCTCTGCATACATTGATTGGTAAATGTTTATCTCTCTGCATGTATTGGTTGGTAAATGTTTATCTCTCTGCATACATTGATTGGTAAATGTTTATCTCTCTGCATACATTGATTGGTAAATGTTTATCTCTCTGCATACATTGATTGGTAAATGTTTATCTCTCTGCATACATTGATTGGTAAATGTTTATCTCTCTGCATACATTGATTGGTAAATGGTTATCTCTCTGCATACATTGATTGGTAAATGTTTATCTCTCTGCATGTCTGTAGAAGTTTTAACAATGAAAAAAAGGTCTTTGATCCCATAATGTTGAGAAAAATAATAACGCAGATCTGTCGCTTCCGACATACTGAGCCAAAATACAGATACAGTACTTGAACACAAAAGCTTTAATGTTGTATACTGTTGATCCTCCAACACTTTATTGTTGATATACTGCAGAATTTCTGTCACTTGTTACAACATTGTTCATTGGTCTTGGCAGTATTAAGGAGTGGGACTTCATGAGGGTCTGTGGGTTGTTAGATAAGGTACTGTTGTTAGACAGGACAGAAAGAGGCTCCTCACCCAGCTGAACCACACTGGTTGTCAGTTACATCCACACCCAGTCACGACTCAGCCTGACATTATCAGTTACAACCTCACCCAGTCACAACTCAGCCTGATATCATCAGTTACATCCTCACCCAGTCACAACTCAGCCTGACATCATCAGTTACATCCTCACCCAGTCACAACTCAGCCTGATATCATCAGTTACATCCTCACCCAATCATGACTCAGCCTGACATCATCAGTTACATCCTCACCCAGTCACAACTCAGCCTGACATCATCAGTTACATCCTCACCCAGTCACAACTCAGCCTGATATCATCAGTTACATCCTCACCCAATCATGACTCAGCCTGACATCATCAGTTACATCCTCACCCAGTCACAACTCAGCCTGATATCATCAGTTACATCCTCACCCAGTCACAACTCAGCCTGATATCATCAGTTACATCCTCACCCAATCATTACTCAGCCTGACATCATCAGTTACATCCTCACCCAGTCACAACTCAGCCTGATATTATCAGTTACATCCTCACCCAATCATGACTCAGCCTGACATCATCAGTTACATCCTCACCCAATCCTGACTCAGCCTGACATCATCAGTTACATCCTCACCCAGTCAAGACTCAGCCTGACATTATCAGTTACAACCTCACTCAATTACGACCTATCCTGACATTATTATTTAAAAATTTCTTCATGCTCTGTCAAGTTTATTGTTGATCATTGCTAGACAGCCATTTTCAAGTCTTGCTATAGATTTTTCAAGACGATTTAGGTCAAAACTGTAACTAGGCCACTCTTGGTAAGCGACTCCAGTGTAGATTTGGACTTGTGTTTTAGGTTATTGTCCTGCTGAAAGGTGAATTCGTCTCCCAGTGTCTGTTGGAAAGCAGACTGAACCACGTTTTCCTCTAGGGTTTTGGCTGTGCTTATAGCTGTTTTACATTTATTTTTATCCCCAAAAACATCCTAGTTCTTGCCAATGACAAGCATACCCATAACATGATGCAGCCACCACCATGCTTCAAAATATGAAGAGTGGTACTCAGTGATGTGTTGTGTAGGATTTGCCCCAAACATAACACTTTGTATTCAGGACAAAAAGTAAAAGTCTTTGACACATTTTTTTCAGTATTACTTAAAAACCTCTTAATGATCGGACCTTTTTTTTCTTTCAATTTTCGCCTAAAATGACATACCCAAATCTAACTGCCTGTAGCTCAGGACTGAAGCAAGGATTTGCATATTCTTAATACCATTTTACAGGAAACACTTTGAAGTTTGTGGAAATGTGAAATGAATGTAGGAGAATATAACACATTAGATCTGGTAAAAGATAATACAAAGAAAAAAACATGTTTTTTTTTTGTACCATCATCTTTGAAGTGCAAGAGAAAGGCCATAATGTATTTTTCCAGCCCAGGTGCAATTTTGGCCACAAGATGACAGCAGTGTATGTGCAACGTTTTAGACTGATCCAATGAACAATTGCATTTCTGTTCAAAATTTTGAATCAAGACTGCCCAAATGTGCCTAATTTGTTTATTTTATAACTTTTCAAGTTCATAAATGTGCACTCTCCTCAAACAAAAGTATGGCATTCTTTCACTGTAATAGCTACTTTAAATTGGACAGTACAGTTAGATTAAAACTTCTTCAGGCTAGGGTCTATTTTTCTCCATTTCCACCTGACTGACATGCCCAAAGTAAACTGTCTGTTGCTCAGGCCCTGAAGCCAGGATATGCATATAATTGGTACCATTGGAAAGAAAACACTCTGAATTCTGTAGAAATGTTATAATAATGTAGGAGACTATAACACAATAGATATGGTAGGAGAAAATCCAAAGAAAAACCAAACGGAAATAGTTTTTTTTTTGAGAGCCCATGCTCTTCCAATGGAATGTATGGGGGAAAATGTAATCTAGCTCCCAGTATGCAATTCCTATGGCTTCCACTGGGTGTCAGTAGTCTTTGTTCAAGGTTTCAGGCTTGTTTCGTCCAAAACTAGGAAGAATAATGAGTTTTGACACAGGGACACAGACTTGGAAATTCGTGTATGCGCACGCAACGAAATGGACACGCACCTGCTAATATCGTTTTCCTATTGAACATACTTCTTTCTGTATGAAATATTAAAGTGTAATTACATTTTAGGTTATCTGAGGATTAAATAGAAACGTATTTTGACCTGTTTTAACAAAGTGTAGTGGTAGCTTTTTTTGATTCCTTTCTCTGCACGTTGAACGAGTGGATTACTCAAATCGATGGCGCCAACTAAACTGATTTTTGCGATATAAAGAAGGATTTTTTAAAGAAAATTACACTACATGTTGTAGCTGGGACCCTTTGGATGACAAATCAGAGGAATATTTTCAAAAAGTAAGTGAATATTTAATCGCTATTTGTGAATTTATGAAACCTGTGCCGGTGGAAAAATATTTTGAAGTGGGGTGCCGCCCTCAAACAATCGCATGGCATGCTTTTGCTGTAAAGCCTACTGTAAATCGGACAATGCAGTTAGAATAACAAGAATTTAAGCTTTTAACCATAATTTGTATGATTATTTATTTGAATCACACGCCCTCCAGTTTCACCGGAAGTTGTCCCGCTAGCGGGACGTCTTTACTCTGTAACTGTTTTAAAATCATCCTTGGCCTCATGGTGAAATCCCTGAGCAGTTTCCTTCCTGTCCGGCAAGTTAGGAAAGAGGCCTGTATCTTTTTTAGTGACTGGGTGTATTGATACACCATCCAAAGTGTAATTAATATCCACCATGCACAAAGGGATATTCAGCTTTTTTTTGCGTCTTTTTTTCCATCTACCAATTGGTGCCCTTCTTTGCGAGCCATTTAAAAACCTTCCTGGTCTTTATAGTTGGATCTGTGGTTGAAATTCACTACTCGATTGAGGGAACTTACAGATAATTCTATGTGTGGGGTACAGAGATGGAATAGTAGTTAAAAAATCATGTTAACCACTATTATTGAACAGACCAAATGAGTCGATGCAACTTATTAAGCAATTTGTTAAACACATTTTTACTCCTGAACTTATTTACGCCATAACAAAGGGGTTGAATAGTTATTGAGTCAAGACATTTCAGCTCTAAATGTTTTATTCATTTCTAAAATGTTCTACAAACAAAATTCCACGTTCACGTTATGGGGTCAGTGACACAACAGTTCAAGTTAATAAATAGTAAATTCAGTCTGTAACACAACAAAATGTGGAAAAAGTAAAGGAGTGTTAATACTTTTTTGAAGGCATTGTATATAACTCTTTCATCACTTAACCCAGACCAAAATTGTTAATATAAGCCGAAGTGTTAAAAGCTCTGTGAGAGTTCTGGACAAGGACGTGAGGTACGATAGAGGCACCTCACCTCACCTCGCTGACACACACTGGTTGTCAGTTACATCTGTCTTCCTTCCCAATCTGTGGATCCATCCGTACAGTCCATCCATCCTCCTGCAGGAACAAAAGCAAAAAATCTTTATTGATTCATTTTACAGAGATATCGTACGTTTCACTATGGTCTCAGGGCAATTCCTATTATTCTATACATACATCTGTAATACACCATTTAGTATGATACTGTATATTAGGTTACGTTACATTTTACATTTACATTTAACATTTACATTTAAGTCATTTAGCAGACGCTCTTACCCAGAGCGACTTACAAATTGGTGCATTCACCTTATGATATCCAGTGGAACAACCACTTTACAATAGTGCATCTAACTCTTTTAAGGGGGGGGTTAGAAGGATTACTTTATCCTATCCTAGGTATTCCTTAAAGAGGTGGGGTTTCAGGTGTCTCCGGAAGGTGGTGATTGACTCCGCTGACCTGGCGTCGTGAGGGAGTTTGTTCCACCATTGGGGTGCCAGAGCAGCGAACAGTTTTGACTGGGCTGAGCGGGAACTGTACTTCCTCAGAGGTAGGGAGGCGAGCAGGCCAGAGGTGGATGAACGCAGTGCCCTTGTTTGGGTGTAGGGCCTGATCAGAGCCTGAAGGTACGGAGGTGCCGTTCCCCTCACAGCTCCGTAGGCAAGCACCATGGTCTTGTAGCGGATGCGAGCTTCAACTGGAAGCCAGTGGAGAGAGCGGAGGAGCGGGGTGACGTGAGAGAACTTGGGAAAGTTGAACACCAGACGGGCTGCGGCGTTCTGGATGAGTTGTAGGGGTTTAATGGCACAGGCAGGGAGCCCAGCCAACAGCGAGTTGCAGTAATCCAGACGGGAGATGACAAGTGCCTGGATTAGGACCTGCGCCGCTTCCTGCGTGAGGCAGGGTCGTACTCTGCGAATGTTGTAGAGCATGAACCTACAGGAACGGGTCACCGCCTTGATGTTAGTTGAGAACGACAGGGTGTTGTCCAGGATCACGCCAAGGTTCTTAGCACTCTGGGAGGAGGACACAATGGAGTTGTCAACCGTGATGGCGAGATCATGGAACGGGCAGAACTTCCCCGGGAGGAAGAGCAGCTCCGTCTTGCCGAGGTTCAGCTTGAGGTGGTGATCCGTCATCCACACTGATATGTCTGCCAGACATGCAGAGATGCGATTCACCACCTGGTTATCAGAGGGGGGAAAGGAGAAGATTAATTGTGTGTCGTCTGCATAGCAATGATAGGAGAGACCATGTGAGGATATGACAGAGCCAAGTGACTTGGTGTATAGCGAGAATAGGAGAGGGCCTAGAACAGAGCCCTGGGGGACACCAGTGGTGAGAGCACGTGGTGCGGAGACAGATTCTCGCCACGCCACCTGGTAGGAGCGACCTGTCAGGTAGGACGCGATCCAAGCGTGGGCCGCGCCGGAGATGCCCAGCTCGGAGAGGGTGGAGAGGAGGATCTGATGGTTCACAGTATCAAAGGCAGCCGATAGGTCTAGAAGGATGAGAGCAGAGGAGAGAGAGTTAGCTTTAGCAGTGCGGAGCGCCTCCGTGACACAGAGAAGAGCAGTCTCAGTTGAATGACTAGTCTTGAAACCTGACTGATTTGGATCAAGAAGGTCATTCTGAGAGAGATAGTAGGAGAGCTGGCCAAGGACGGCACGTTCAAGAGTTTTGGAGAGAAAAGAAAGAAGGGATACTGGTCTGTAGTTGTTGACATCGGAGGGATCGAGTGTAGGTTTTTTCAGAAGGGGTGCAACTCTCGCTCTCTTGAAGACGGAAGGGACGTAGCCAGCGGTCAAGGATGAGTTGATGAGCGAAGTGAGGTAAGGGAGAAGGTCTCCGGAAATGGTCTGGAGAAGAGAGGAGGGGATAGGGTCAAGCGGGCAGGTTGTTGGGCGGCCGGCCGTCACAAGACGCGAGATTTCATCTGGAGAGAGAGGGGAGAAAGAGGTCAAAGCACAGGGTAGGGCAGTGTGAGCAGAACCAGCGGTGTCGTTTGACTTAGCAAACGAGGATCGGATGTCGTCGACCTTCTTTTCAAAATGGTTGACGAAGTCATCAGCAGAGAGGGAGGAGGGGGGAGGAGGGGGAGGAGGATTCAGGAGGGAGGAGAAGGTGGCAAAGAGCTTCCTAGGGTTAGAGGCAGATGCTTGGAATTTAGAGTGGTAGAAATTGGCTTTAGCAGCAGAGACAGAAGAGGAGAATGTAGAGAGGAGGGAGTGAAAGGATGCCAGGTCCGCAGGGAGGCGAGTTTTCCTCCATTTCCGCTCGGCTGCCCGGAGCCCTGTTCTGTGAGCTCGCAATGAGTCGTCGAGCCACGGAGCAGGAGGGGAGGACCGAGCCGGCCTGGAGGATAGGGGACATAGAGAGTCAAAGGATGCAGAAAGGGAGGAGAGGAGGGTTGAGGAGGCAGAATCAGGAGATAGGTTGGAGAAGGTTTGAGCAGAGGGAAGAGATGATAGGATGGAAGAGGAGAGAGTAGCGGGGGAGAGAGAGCGAAGGTTGGGACGGCGCGATACCATCCGAGTAGGGGCAGTGTGGGAAGTGTTGGATGAGAGCGAGAGGGAAAAGGATACAAGGTAGTGGTCGGAGACTTGGAGGGGAGTTGCAATGAGATTAGTGGAAGAACAGCATCTAGTAAAGATGAGGTCAAGCGTATTGCCTGCCTTGTGAGTAGGGGGGGAAGGTGAGAGGGTGAGGTCAAAAGAGGAGAGGAGTGGAAAGAAGGAGGCAGAGAGGAATGAGTCAAAGGTAGACGTGGGGAGGTTAAAGTCACCCAGAACTGTGAGAGGTGAGCCATCCTCAGGAAAGGAACTTATCAGGGCGTCAAGCTCATTGATGAACTCTCCAAGGGAACCTGGAGGGCGATAAATGATAAGGATGTTAAGCTTGAAAGGGCTGGTAACTGTGACAGCATGTAATTCAAAGGAGGCGATAGACAGATGGGTCAGGGGAGAAAGAGAGAATGTCCACTTGGGAGAGATGAGGATCCCAGTGCCACCACCCCGCTGACCAGAAGCTCTCGGGGTGTGCGAGAACACGTGGGCAGACGAGGAGAGAGCAGTAGGAGTAGCAGTGTTATCAGTGGTAATCCATGTTTCCGTCAGTGCCAAGAAGTCGAGGGACTGGAGGGAAGCATAGGCTGAGATGAACTCTGCCTTGTTGGCCGCAGATCGGCAGTTCCAGAGGCTGCCTGAGACCTGGAACTCCACGTGGGTCGTGCGCGCTGGGACCACCAGGTTAGAGTAGCAGCGGCCACGCGGTGTGAAGCGTTTGTATGGTCTGTGCAGAGAGGAGAGAACAGGGATAGACAGACACATAGTTGACAGGCTACAGAAGAGGCTACGCTAATGCAAAGGAGATTGGAATGACAAGTGGACTACACGTCTCGAATGTTCAGAAAGTTAAGCTTACGTTGCAAAAAATCTTATTGACTAAAATGATATAGTACTGCTGGCTGGTGAAATAGGCTAGCTAGCAGTGGCTGCGTTGTTGACTTTGTTTGAAAGTGTAGCTGGCTAGGTAACCTCTAACTGGCTAGGTAACCTCGACAATTACTCTAGACTACACAATTATCTTGGATACAAAGACGGCTATGTAGCCAGCTAAGATCAAACAAATCAAACTGTTGTACTGTAATGAAATTAAATGTAATACTACCTGTAATACTACCTGTGGAGCAAAGCGGAATGCAACTACTCGCTCCAAACCAAACCGGAAGTGCGTATCGTAGAGGGAGAGGCAATAGAAGTGTTATTTCTTGTATTATTGTCTTTTGTGTCTTTAGAGGACTGCTTCACCTTAATGTCCCCTTTCCCTTTTCTTCTGTCCTTATTTTGTCCCACTTTGTCCCTTCTTTGTCCCTTCTTCTCTTCTGCCAACTAGACACTCCTTGTTAGCTAGCTAGCTTCTTTCAGGAATGTCCCTAGCAACTGCCTAGCAACAGGTAAACAACTTAGCTAGCTAAGAAAACGGTATAATTTTATGAAAAATTGTTACTTTTTCAAAAGCCTTTCTTCTTTGTTTGCTGCTTGTTTGGTCTCCTATTCAGTTTGCAGTTTTCTTTTGATTTTTTTCGATGTACTTTACTCTAAAAAAAAACATTTAAACATTTACTTGGAATACAAATCAGGAATGGAAGGAAAAAGAGAGGCAGAGGAGGTCTAAGAGAGAGAGAGAGTGATGAAGAGGGTGAGCTTGAGTTCGTTAAAAAAGTCGGGAAAAGGGGAGATGGTTTGTTAAAGAAGAATGGTAGAAAGTGTAAGCAGAGTGAGTTGAAGGCAGGAGGAGAAATGGAAGTGAATGAGGGCGAAGTATCGGAGATGGTAGGTGTGGTGAAGTTCTCGGAGCCCGAGAAATTTTGAACTGAATAGTTTTCCTCGAAGTATAGGACGTATAGTATCATACATTTTACCTGGCCAAATAATAGCATACGAATTGGATGACATAACTTACCATACATCTTTGAGACTGATACTATTATACGCCTTTCTCTGAGACCAGGTTGCTTATTTCAGCGTAACAACAAAGGAGAATAATGGGGAGAATTTACATTGGCTGTTAAGTAAACTATCGACCAAGGTTAGGATAATTTATGTAAAAGGTTAGGAGAACTAAAACGACAAATGTTAGGTGAATTGAGTTAAGTTTAGAATAAAGTTTAGTGGAAGGGTTGGCTAAAATGCAACAGTTCTCCCCGACGCGACTCGAAGACACAACCGCTTTGAATTGCTAGACTCTCGCAAATTACGCCCACCCATCCTCCCCGACCAACCTCCCTACCGTCGTTCCTGTATAAAATAACTAGACATTTAATAGGTACACTCTTAGAAATGGTTGCAAAAAGGTTCTTCGGCTGTCCCTATAGGAGACCCCTTTTTGATTGCAGGTAGAACCCTTTTTTGTTCCAGGTAGAACTAACTTGGGTTCCATGTAGACACCCTCTGTGAAAAGGGTTCAACCTGGAACCAAAAAGGGTTCTTCAAAGGGTTCTCTTATGGGGACATCCGAATAACCCTTTCAGGTTCTAGATAGCACCTTGTTTCTAAGTGCATCATCCATCTTGGAGGTGCTCAGAAATACGTAACGTATGTTTCGTATGGCTCTGAGGCCAGGTCACAGTACCCAGTCCCACCACACAACACACAGCTTGTACAGCCTAGTAAAGCCTTCCCCCTATGCCCCAAGCAGAGTACTTGCTGCCACCTGGAGCCGCACACACACACGACAGGGAGCAGGGATCTGTGAGACAGCCGGCACACTGGCACTTATTCACAGAGCCGGAGGGCAAGGCGCACGCCCGCTTGACTGCTGTCATTGACAGCCTCGTGCAACACTATGCTGCCTGGTGTGGAAGTGTGTGGGATGTTTCCAGTGCCTGCCCTGCTCTCTCCTCTAAACTGCATAATGAGCGTCTCTCTCTCTCTCTCTGCTCAGAGCTCGCCATGGAGTGAAGCTGCATGGCACCGAGAGAGAGAGACAGAGACAGACGGAGGGAGAAAGAGAGAGAGAGAGAAAGAGAGAACCCTAACACACCAATTGACAGACCAGAGAGGCGAGGCCCAGTACTTATGGAGCAATTGCAATGGGGAGGTAGGGTGTGTGTGTGTGTCTGTGTGTGTGTGTGTGTGTGTGTGTGGGGGGGGTCTACTGCTTGAATTTCAACAGAAGGTAGTCATCTATTGTTCTCCAATCCAACAAAGTTCATCTGAAGGTGAACCCATGGTTAAACCCTTTTATCTATCACTCTCAACAAAATACAGTATATCCATATCCCCATATCCACACTTCACATACGTATTCAAACTCAAGGGTGCATCATGTATGAGTTTGCTTAGCTAGTTGGAACTGCAGCACTATCTTGTGGAAAGATGGGAATATCATGGAACTAAATGTCTGTGTTTGCACTACTTCAATTTGTTCTCCTGTTCATGGAATTTGCTGACATACAATATCTTCTACATATGTCATCAAATACCGTTTGGAAGAACATCTGTATTCCTTATCTGAGTGAGCATCATCAGTCATCGGTTCATTTTCCAGACATACACTAAATACTATAATGTACGCAGCTCGGTGACCATTTTATTGCGGTTTATTCAAAATCAAACAATTGCACTGCACTGGCAACAAGAACAAGTTCTTACAGATGTGAGATCTTCATTTGATCACTCTGTTGCGGGAGAACATTTCTGCAATGCAGGACATTTTTAACTTGTAATGTATTTGAGGTTTAAAAAGGCTTCTGAAGTTTGTCATTTCCACTTTGGAAAAAACAAACATTTTTAGCTATCAACCTATACAAAAATGTCCATTAATTATAATCCACATTATAATTTACATTTCCTGTTGCTGCAGGATTATTTTCCTGCTGTAGTAAACTGCCTCAAATTAAGATTCTACATCTGTAGATGCACACAGAAGTTATGAAAGCACTTCTGAGAATGTTTTATTTTGTGTCCCTTTGTTACAAAGCGTCAAATCAATTAGTCACCAACAGAGCCATGACATGAGATTCCAGACCCATGTCTTAATCAAAGATGACAGGGTATATGGAGAATATCTACATTCAGCTATAAACTGTCTCCACTTGTGGTTATAAGAGAATGCTCATCTTCTGGTACCTACCACAAGACAGAATGGGTATGTCTATCCTAGTCTCTCAAGACAGAATGGGCCTGTCTATCCTAGTCTCTCAAGACAGAATGGGTCTGTCTATCCTAGTCTCTCAAGACAGAATGGGCCTGTCTATCCTAGTCTCTCAAGACAGAATGGGCCTGTCTATCCTAGTCTCTCAAGACAGAATGGGTCTGTCTATCCTAGTCTCACCAGACGGAATGGGTCTGTCTATCCTAGTCTCACCAGACGGAATGGGTCTGTCTATCCTAGTCTCTCAAGACAGAATGGGCCTGTCTATCCTAGTCTCACAAGACAGAATGGGCCTGTCTATCCTAGTCTCACAAGACAGAATAGGTCTGTCTATCCAGTCTCACAAGACAGAATAGGTCTGTCTATCCAGTCTCACAAGACAGAATGGGTATGTCTATCCTAGTCTCTCAAGACAGAATGGGCCTGTCTATCCTAGTCTCTCAAGACAGAATGGGTATGTCTATCCTAGTCTCTCAAGACAGAATGGGCCTGTCTATCCTAGTCTCTCAAGACAGAATGGGTATGTCTATCCTAGTCTCTCAAGACAGAATGGGTATGTCTATCCTAGTCTCTCAAGACAGAATGGGTATGTCTATCCTAGTCTCTCAAGACAGAATGGGCCTGTCTATCCTAGTCTCTCAAGACAGAATGGGTATGTCTATCCTAGTCTCTCAAGACAGAATGGGTCTGTCTATCCTAGTCTCTCAAGACAGAATGGGTCTGTCTATCCTAGTGTCGCAAGACAGAATGGGTCTGTCTATCCTAGTGTGGCTTGCCAGACTCCTGGTTCTTGGGAAGAGGCTATGTGAACAGTAGCTGGGCCTACCTCAGATGGTCCAGAAGGTAAGCCTGGCAAATTGAGTTCTTCCGGCATGTGCTCTCTTCTCTCCTCTCCTCAGGGTCATTTAATGATTGAAATGGATTGCCTTGAAAAATCTTAGGATAAATTCATAGAGATGAAACCTGAGATGTAAATGTAAGATCTTGTTTTTTACTCCATTTATGGCTGACTGCACTATCCTTTCCTAAAGGACAGAATAGTGGCGTTCTGGGGAAGTGAGCGTGAAATATAGTGTCAGTTGATGGAATGCTGGGCTCTAGTAAATAAACATACAGATAGATGTAGGATGTTAATTTGAGCCAGTTTGCTACAGCAGGAAAATAATCCTGAAGCAACAGGAAATATGAATTATGTGGATTATCATTAATGGACAATTTTGTAGGGGTTGATACGTTTTTCATGAGGGAAATTCATCTAGTGAAAAAGTGAAAATTACAAACTTCAGAAGCCTTTTTAAACCTCAAATACACTACAAGTTTAACTTCTTGCAACTATAGGGGGTGCTGTTCCGCATTAGCATATTTGGGTCTCCAAATTAAACTGCCTCGTGCTAAATTCTTGATCGTACAATATGCATATTATTGTTATTATTGGATAGAAAACACTTTCTAGTTTCTATAGAAGTTGGAATTTTGTCTCTGAGTGGTACAGAACAATATCTACAGCACTTTTCATGACAGGGGTCAGATTTCAGAAATTTTTACCCCTGATCTGGAGTCTGTTTTTAAGGCGACAGTGAATGCTATGAAGAAACCGACACTGCCTACGTCTTCCTCTGGGTGTCTGTACGTCATCACGTTTTGAATGGAGTCTATTGCACAATCCCAGCCATTATAAAACCACAAAATGTATAGGGACCGCCCTTTCTCGTCGCGCGCCTGAAGCGTGAAGGACATCGGACTTGCCTCATTCCAAATCGTTGTCTAACCAGCAATATTTCTCCGGTCATGTTTTCAGTCGTTATAGTTGTTAAAAACATCATAATGTAGTTAATTTGAACCGTTTTATAGCAATTTATATCCGTTTAGTGCGATTTTGAGGAATTTCTTTGTTGTGCACTCTGAAACTTTGGACACGTTTTGGGGTCCCGTTCGATCGTTAGTGGATATTTCGAAGGACAGAGGACATCTATCGACCAAAAGACGTTTATAACATAGAAAGGATACATTGCCCAAGAATCTGATGGAAGAACAGCTCAAAGTAAGCAATATTTAATATGATAAATCGTTGTTCTGTCGAAATATTTTAAACGCATATTTCGCCATTTTGTTTGGTATAGCTTCACTTGGCGAACCCTGTATTGAAAAGTAAGGATAATTTTAAAAATGTAAATCAGCGGTTGCATTAAGAACTAATTTGTCTTTCGATTCCTGTCAACCCTGTATTTTTTAGTCAAGTATATGATTAGCTTTCGATTAAACTAGATCACTCTGAAAGCTGACGTTCCTCATTTTGAGGCTTGAGTTGTGACTATTTCCATTGTATAACCACGGTTTTGTATGGCTAAATATGCACCTTTTCGAACAAACTGTATATGTATGTTGTAAAATGATGTTACAGGAGTGTCATCGGAAGAATTCTGAGAAGGTTAGTGAAAAAATTAATATATTTTGGCGGTGATTACGTTATAGCGCTCTTTGGCTGGAATCGATGCTCTGGTAACGTTTGCACATGTGGTATGCTAACTTATCGATTTATTGTGTTTTCGCTGAAAAACGCTTAGAAAATCTGAAATATGGTCTGAAATCACAAGAACTGGGTCTTTCCATTGCTATGCTTTGTCTATTTTTATGAAATGTTTTATGATGAGTAAATTGGTCATACACGTTGCTCTATCTAGTAATTCTAGTCGATTTGTGATGGTCGGTGCAATTGTAAACTGTGATTTCTACCTGAAATATGCACTTTTTTCTAACAAAAACTATCCTATACCATGAATATGTTATCAGACTGTCATCTGATGTTTTTTTTTATAGGTTATTGGCTATCAATATCTTAGTTGAGCCGAATTGGTGATAGCACCTGAAGGAGTAAGAAACTGATGGAGTTAGAATAGTGGTGTATTTTGCTAACGTGTTTAGCTAATAGATTTACATATTTTGTCTTCCCTGTAAAACATTTTAAAAATCTGAAATGGTGGCTTTATTCACAAGATCTGTATCTTTCATCTGGTGTCTTGGACTTGTGATTTAATGATATTTAGATGCTACTATCTACTTGTGAAGCTATGCTAGCTATGCTAATCAGTGTGTGGGGGGGTGGGGGGTGCTCCCGGACCCGGGGTAGAGGCTCGTTAGAGGTTAAAATATCCTGCAATGCAGGAAAGTTATCCTGCAACAGGGTGATCAAAATAAGATCCTACATCTGTAGTCTGTGGTGTAGACCTGGGTTCAAATACTATTTGAAATATTTCAAATACGATGAGCGTTTCTTTTAGCTTACCAAGAGTACCAGATGGGCAGGGTTCGCAGTTTTGGGACTATTCTATTGGACATCTAAAGTACTTGAAATTATAAATAGTACTTAAATCCAGGTCTGCAGTAGTGCTGTCTGTTCTTTAGAGGGGACTTCTTCACCTGTGTAATTCATTGTATCTGTTATGTGATTTACCGACTGGAGCCCAGACAGGGGGCTTTATCATTTCCTTGCCTGTTAAATGAATTCCAAATGGCACCCTGCCCAGGTATTTGTCAAGAGCATTTGTTATCACTGACAACCACAACCCTTCTTTATATAAATATAAATCAGCCGAAACAATCGCCGAGCCCGACGCAGCGTAACCTTTTGAAATATCACACTGGCCATCAGTTTTTGAAACAGATCATTTACCCCAAAGACATGAAATAATGCATGCATAAGTTATCTAAAAGAAACAACGTATTTCCCATGTAGCCTATATACACCTTATAGTTCCATGAATATCTGAAAGAAAGGCAGCAACAAAGTCAAACCAAGACTGCCACCTCCTATACAAAAGTAGAGCAGCTGTAAGTAAAGAATACAGCAATGTATTTACATAGTAATAACACTGTAATATGTCCCTCATGGTTAGTACACAGCATTTCTATATATTGTAATGATTATTGCATGCTTAATCTCTAAAAGTCTAAACCGCTGAGGGAGGGGTTCCTCTAAGCTAACTTTTGGAATTGTTTTAAGATGGTCATACTGTAAGGGGTGCCTACTGGCGGCAGAGAAGTCAGGCGCAGGAGAGCAAAAACTGTGTTACAACGGCGAAGTTTAATAATAAAATCACGTAAACAAAACAATCAAATATAATGGGTACAAAACCCGTCGCACACCAGACATAACGTGCACAAGCACTTACAATTAACAATTCCGGACAAGGACATGGGGGGGAACAGAAGTTTAAATACACAATATGTAATGATGGAATTGAAACCAGGTGTGTGGGAAGACAAGACAAAACAAATGGAAAATTAAAAGTGGATCAATGATGGCTAGAAGACCGGCACGCTGACCGCCGCCCGAACAAGGAGAGGAACCAACTTCGGCGGAAGTCGTGACAGTACCCCCCCTTGACGTGCAGCTCCAGCAGCGCGCCAACACCGGCCTCGAGGACGACCCGGAGGGAAAGGCGCAGGGCGATCCGGACGAAGACGGTGGAACTCCTGCAGCATTGAAGGGTCCAACACGTCCTCGACTGGAACCCAGCACCTTTCTTCCGGACCGTACCCCTCCCACTCCACGAGATACTGAAGGCCCCACGCCCGACGCCTCAAATCCAAAATGGAGTGAACGGAGTACGCCGGGGCCCCCTCGATGTCCAGAGGGGGTGGAGGAACCTCCCGGCCTGAGGAGAGACACATAGAACGAGGGGTTAATACGGTAATCGGGGGAAGCTGTAACCTATAACAAACCTTGTTCACTCTCCTCAGGACTTTAAATGGCCCCAAAAACCGTGAACCCAGCTTCTGGCAGGGCAGGTGGAGGGGCAGGTTTCGGGTCGAGAGCCAGACCCGGCCCCCCGGTGCGAACACCGGGGCCTCACTGCGGTGACGGTCTGCGTTCTCTTTTTGGCGCAGCATGGCCCGCTGAAGATGAACACGGACAGCTTCCCATGTCTCCTCCTCGCGCCTGAACCAGTCGTCCACCGCAGGAGCCTCGGTCTGACTCTGATGCCAAGGCACCAGAACCGGCTGGTACCCCAGTACGCACTGGAAGGGAGAGAGGTTAGTGGAGGAGTTTTCTGCCATCTCGGCCCAGGGCATGAACGCCGCCCACTCCCCCGGCCGGTCCTGGCAATAAGACCGCAGAAACCTGCCTTCATCCTGGTTTACTCTCTCCACCTGCACATTACTCTCGGGGTGAAACCCCAAAGTAAGGCTGATTGAGACCCCCAGACGTTCCATGAACGCCTTCCAGAACCTAGACTTGAACTGGGGACCTCAATCAGACACTATATCCTCAGGCACCCTGTAGTGCCGGAAGACGTGCGTAAACAAGGCCTCCGCAGTCTGTAGGGCCGGAGGGAGACCGGGCAGAGGGAGGAGACAACAGGACTTAGAGAACCTATCCACAACGACCAGAATTGCGGTGTTACCCTGTGAGGGGGGAGATCGGTAAGAAAATCCATGGACAGGTGTGATTAAGGCCGTTGTGGAACGGGTAAGGGGTGTAGCTTCCCTCTGGGTAGGTGCCTAGGAGCCTTGCACTGAGCACACACCGAGCAGGAGGAAACATAAACCCTCACGTCCTTAGCCAAGGTAGGCCACCAGTACCTCCCGCTCAAACAGCGCACCGTCCGGCCGATCCCAGGATGACCAGAGAAGGGTGACGTGTGGGCCCAATAGATCAACCGGTCACGAACAGCAGACAGGTCAAGCTCCAACAGGCGACCAAGCACCCTGCGCACCAGGGACACATGCTCGGCGCGTGTAGCGGAGTATATCAGAATGTCATCAATATACACCACTACACCCTGCCCGTGCAGGTCCCTGAAAATCTCATCTACAAAGGCTTTGAAGGCCGATGGCGCATTCATCAATCCGTACGGCATGACGAGGTACTCATAGTGCCCTGAGGTGGTACCGAAAGCCGTCTTCCACTCGTCTCCCTCCCGGATATGCACCAGGTTGTAAGTGCTGCTGAGATCTAGTTTGGTAAAGAAGCGCGCCCCGTGCATTGACTCAATTGCTGTGGCTATGAGCGGTAGCGGATAACTATACCTCACAGTGATCTGGTTCAGACCTCGATAGTCAATACACGGGCGCAGACCTCCCTCCTTCACAAAAAATAAACTCGAGGAGGCGGTTTAAAGTGGAGGACCGAATGTACCCCTGACGCAGGGATTCGGAGACATATGTTTCCATAGCCGCCGTCTCCGCCTGTGAGAGGGGATACACGTGACTCCTGGGAAGTGCAGCATCTACCAGGAGATCTATCGCACAATCACCCCGTCGATGGGGTGGTAATTGAGTCACCTTCTTTTTGGAGAAGGCGAGAGCCAAATCGGCATATTCAGGGGGAATGCGCACGGTCGAGACCTGGTTTGCACTCCACCGTAGTAGCACCAACAGAAACCCCTAAACACCTCCCTGAGCACTCTCGCGACCACCCCGTGAGAGCCCTCTGTTGCCAAGAAACAGTGGGGTTATGACAAGCTAACCAGGGTAGGCCTAGCACCACGGGGAACGCAGGAGAGTCAATAAGGAAGAGACTAATTCTCTCCTTGTGACCTCCCTGCATCACCATGCCCAGAGGTGCGGTGGCCTCCCTAATCAACACTGACCCTAATGGTCGACTATCTAATGCGTGAACGGGGAAAGGCACAGCCACGGGAACAATGGGGATCCCTAAACTATGGGCGACGAGCGCCTTATTCTGGGAATGCGGGGAAACTCAGGAAAAGTGACATACATATGTGCAACAGAGCGCTCTGGGTGAGAATGGTGCCGACTCACCTGGAGTGACGCCAGAGCGCCCTGCTTGCTGCCTCGATACCCAGAGGAACCAACCCGGCACCGACCGGCAGTGTGACCTCTGCGGCCACAGATGGTGCACGAGCTGGAACCCCCTCTGGTCTCCCTGCGCACCGCCCCTGCAGAGACACCACCCTCACATTCGACAGGTCCACCAGCTGGTCGAATGTGAGGGTGGTGTCTCTGCAGGCCAACTCCCGACGGACGTCCTCGCGCAGACTGCAGCGATAATGGTCGATCAGGGCCCTGTCGTTCCATCCCGCGCCGGCAGCCAGGGTCCGAAACTCCAGGGCGAACTCCTGGGCGCTCCTCGTCCCCTGCGTCAGATGGAATAGGCGCTCACCCGTCTCTCTACCCTTGGGCGGGTGGTCGAAGACTGCCCGGAAACGGCGGGTGAACTCCTCAAACTGGTCCAACGTCGCATCTCCCTCTCTCTACATGGCGTTGGCCCACTCCAGGGCTTTCCCGGTGAGGCACGCGCTCCTCCACCCCTATACCCGGAGTACCTGCTCCTGCTGACTCCATAAGTTTGGTCCAGAATTCTGTAAGGGGTGCGTACTGACGGCAGAGAAGTCAGGCGCAGGAGATCAAAAACTGTGTTACAACGGCGCAGTTTAATAATAAAAATCACCTTAAACAAAACAATCAAATATAATGGGTACAAAACCCGTCGCACACCAGACATAACGTGCATAAGCACAATAAACAATTCCGGACAAGGACATGGGGGGAACAAAGGGATAAATACACAACATGTAATGATGGAATTGAAACCAGGTGTGTGGGAAGACAAGACAAAACAAATGGAAAATGAAAAGTGGATCAATGATGGCTAGAAGACCCGCGACGCCGATTCCCGAACGCCACCCGAACAAGGAGAGGAAACAACTTCAGCTGTGGTGGACGGTTCAGCGGAAGTCGTGACACATACAATGGATCATTTAGCTATTTGATATAACATTTTATTACATTTTAACATCATTTTTTTAAAAACAAATTTCATAAAATATTGAATTTGACCTTTACTACTATAGCCCATAGAAATGCATTGAATAACACATTCATGACAAAAAAATACAATAAAAAAGTAATCATAAGGAATAAGGTTTTGAAATCTGTCCTTTATCTAGGAGATACAATAAAGTTCAAGATTTTTTTTGGGGGGAGGGGTCAAAATATTTGCCCCCTTATTTTGGGGGGGCACAAAACTACCTACATGCTTCCAATACATTTTCTAACGGTACTGGTTACCTTCAGATGATCCCCACAAGAGCAAAACAGAGAAAACCATTGTGTTTGTGAGAGTCTCATCTTTCCATAGAGTGGTCATATTAGTTTGAGATGTCTCATGGTCTGACAATCACCACTGTGTCCGTAAAATGTATGTAGTATCTATAAGCTGGAAGTGGGAACCTAAGTGTTGTGTCCATTAGTTTACTCCAAATAGGGGAGGGGTGGTAAGGTTAGGGGAAAAATAAAGGAAAATATATTTTAAAAAATATATACATTACCAGTCAAAAGTTTGGACACACCGACTCATTCAAGGGGTTGTCTGTAGTTTGACTATTTTCTGCAATGTAGAATAATAGTGAAGACATCAAAACTATGAAATAACATATGGAACCAAAAAAGTGTTGAACAAATCAAAGTATATTTTATATACTTCAAAGTAGCCACCCTTTGCCTTGATGACAGCTTTGGTCACTTTTGGCATTATCTCAACCAGCTTCATGAGGAATGCTTTTCCAACAGTCTTGAAGGAGTTCCCACATATGCTGAGCACTTGTTGGCTGCTTTTCCTTCACTCTGCAGTCCAACTCATCTCATACCATCTCAATTGGGTTGAGGTCGGTGTGATTGTGGAGTCCACGTCATCTGATGCAGCACTATATCACTCTCCTTGGTCAAATAGCCCATACACAGCCTGGAGGTGTGTTTTGGGTCATTGTCCTATTGAAAAACAAATGATAGTCCCACTAAGCCCAAACCAGATGGGATGTCATATCGCTGCAGAATGCTGTAGTAGCCATGCTGGTTAAGCGTGCCTTAGATTCTAAATAAATCACTGACAGTGTCACCAGCAAAGCACCCCTACACCATCACACCTCCATGTGTAGCCTGGCAAAAGTAAACCCAGCACAGGATACAAACTAATTTGGGGTTGTTTATTCTGTCGAAGCTTACATTTAAAAAAGGATAATGTAGAAGGGAAATCACCACAAAATGATGTCACCATAAAGTAAATTTCAGTCTAAATCACAATCAAGAGATATAAATCTGTTAGTGAAGTGCATAAAAACAATCTGAGTACAATAAGTACAAAGTAAAATGCCTAAACGGTAGTGTCTCTGAGTTATACAGAAAAACATAAGAAGAGACCACAATTCTCACTGAATGGACTTTCTAACATTTCAAATATCTGGGTAGAAGATGTCCATCAATAAAATGACATTGTGCATGAAAAACAAAAATAGAATTTGTCATACAACAGTAGGAATAATTAAATCAAACCAAATCAAATTTTATTTGTCACATACACATGTTTAGCAGATGTTAATGCGAGTGTAGCGAAATGCTTGTGCTTCTAGTCCCGACAATGCAGTAATAACCAACGAGTAATCTAACCTAACAATTCCACAACTACTACCTTATACACACAAGTGTAAAGGGATAAAGAATATGTACATAAAGATATATGAATGAGTGATGGTACAGAACGGCATAGGCAAGATGCAGTAGATGGTATAGAGTACAGTATATACATATGAGATGAGTAATGTAGGGTATATAAACATAAAGTGGCATAGTTTAAAGTGGCTAGTGATACATGTATTACATAAAGATGGCAAGATGCAGTAGATGATATAGAGTACAGTATATACATATACATATGAGATGAGTAATGTAGGGTATGTAAACATTATATTAAGTGGCATTGTTTAAAGTGGCTAGTGATACATTTTTACATACATTTCCATCAATTCCCATTATTAAAGTGGCTTGAGTTGAGTCGGGTGGTGTAGGTTTCCTGGAGGGCAGGTAGTTTGCCCCCGGTGATGCGTTGTGCAGACCTCACTACCCTCTGGAGAGCCTTACGGTTGTGGGCGGAGCAGTTGCCGTACCAGGCGGTGATACAGCCCGACAGGATGCTCTCGATTGTGCATCTGTAGAAGTTTGTGAGTGCTTTTGGTGACAAGCTTGGTGACAAGCCGAATAATTACAAACACACTGTCCAGGTGATGCCCTAACCCCACACGGAACAGTAGATCCTCATCTCTCCCATACTGCACTGGGGGAAATGTCATATCAACAGATAAGTTACAATTCAAAAATGAAACAAAATACAACACCCTGAAGCTTTACACGAAATAGAATGTCATTCTGATAATTACTCACACTACAAATAATGTTGTCATCAACTCCACAATGTGGTTCTGAGAGCACTGGTATTCAGCTAGCAAGGAGCAAACATCCTCATGTCAATCTGAAAGTATCAACAGGCTAACATGACCATCTGACATAAATATTACAAAATAACTCTTATACACTGCAGATTATGCAAAATATGATATATTCCGGTACAAGAGTAAGATAAAAAGTATTATTTACCCATCCCAAGTAACGTTGGACCCACAATGGATTTCAACAGCTCTCCAGTGTAATTGCTTGCTCTCGCTCTTACACACTGCACATGCACAATCCAATAAACACTTGCACACATTATTCATGTTTCTCTTAAAGGGACAGTGCCATTTAGTGGACATGAATACAGCTATGCACTTTTACCACCTGGTAACACAAGCTTCACGGTGGGAACCACATATGCAGAGATCATCCGTTGAGATCAAAATCTCAAATTTGGACTCATCAGATCAAAGGACAGATTTCCACCGGTCTAATATCTATTGCTCATGTTTCTTGGCGCAAGCAAGTGTCTTTATATTGTTGTCCTTTAGTCGTGGTTTCTTTGCAGCAATTCAACCATGAAGGCCTGATTCACGCAGTCTCCTCTGAACAGTTGATGTTGAGATGTTAACTATTCAGTAGAGGTAACTCTGGGTCTTCCTTTCCTGTGGTGGTCCTCATGAGAGCCAGTTTCATCATAGCGCTTGATGGTTTTTGCAACTGCACTTGAAGAAACTTTCAAAGTTCTTGAAATGTTCCAGATTGACTGACCTTCATGTCTTAAAGTAATGATGGACTCTCGTTTCTCTTTGCTTATTTGAGCTGTTCTTGCCATAATATGGACTTGGTCTTTTACCAAATAGGGCTATCTTCTGTATACCACCCCTACCTTGTCACAACACAACTGATTGGCTCAAATGCAGTAAGAAGGAAATAAATTCCACAACTTAACTTTTAACATGGCACACCTGTTAATTGAAATGCATTCCAGGTGACTACCTCATGGAGCTGGTTGAGAGAATGCCAAGAGTGTGCAAAGCTGTCACCAAGGCAAAGGGTGGCTACTTTGAAGAATCTCAAATATAACATATATTTTGATTTGTTTAACACTTTCTTGGTTACTACATGATTCCATATGTGTTATTTCATAGTATTGATCTATTCACCATTATTCTACAATGTAGAAAATAGTAAAAATAAAGAAAAACCCTTGAATGAGTAGGTGTGTCCAAACTTTTGACTGGTACTGTATGTATTTAAAATAAAAATATTTGTGCGATTGGAAATGATGCAGACAATTACATTGATGGAAGCTACAATCTATCTGCAAAATTAAAGCTGATATACCCTCTAAAAACATAGGCGGATGTGGTGGATTGAGACACAGCCCATGCAAAGAAAATTATATATCTAGCTTAAACTGCCATATTTTGATGGGGATTTTTTGTGTTACTTAGATTGACACACTGGTGCATCAATTAACTCTTAAGGATTTTTAAGGAGCCCAAAAATCTAATGCGTTTTCATTATGCACCTTACGGTAACTGGGCTTTGATCACATAGTACAAACAAACAAACATCTAATCACCACCGGTAATGTATTCGCCCGCGAACAATCCAGGGACAGAATGACTTATGACAGGTGTTGTTGTGGAATGCCATACTATAGTTCCACAGTTCTAGAATGCAGCCCTGGACAGGGAAACCATCAATCAGCCTTTCCTTCCAGTTGCATCATATGGAATCCTGATGACGACACCAAACAGAGACCCGTGGGTGGGTGGTGCTGGACAATCCCTGGACCGGGGACCGACAGAGTCTCCCTTGATCCTCTTTAACTCATCCAACTACACAATGTTATGTAAGAGGTGATTCTCTTTTTTTTCTTTCAACTCTTTTATTATGTATAATCAAAGATTGGATGAGAAACTATTTCAATATGCACAACAGAGACTGGGGAGCATGTTCTCGTTTGAGTGAGTGATTGGACCACATTTCAAGCACCAAAGAAGAAACCAAAGACAATTATGCATAATTCAATTTTAAAAGCTCTCCCGTTTGCCAACTACACACTCCAACAAGCCCGAGGGTCTTTCTGGCTTTTGTTGGAAAACTCCCCATCAAACAAAGAGAATATAATCCCACTTTACAGTCTGGGCTGCATGCAAGTTTGAATTTCTTCTGCAGCTAAATCAGAGTGAATGTAAAACCAAACAGAATGCTAAGAATGAACAAACTGACAACGGCGGAGTGGACTAGATGGGATACATTATTCAGTGAGACAGACGGACAGTCGATGTCTTGATAGGCATCTATCAAGTTGTTCAGAAGAGTCTCTCTGTCTCTGTCTCTCTCCCTCTCTCTCTCTATCTCTCTGTCTTTTTCTCCCTGCCTTACGGCAATGGGGCTTGTTAGAGTTTATTGTGAGGCTCTGTTTTGAATTATCCCCAATGAGGACATGGCATCCTGGATAAAGATCTCCTAATCAGTGTTGGGGAAGCTACTCTGAAAATATAGTTTACCAAGCTACCAATTACTTCACACTGGAATAAGTTAAGCTACACTAAAGTTACCCTTATATATTTTTTTTTACTTAACTAAAGTTTACTACATCCAAACTATTTTGTGAACAATTATGGGCTTGCGTCCCACTTGGCCAATAGCCAGGGAAAATGTAGAGCGCCAAATTCAAAAAAATTATATAAAATCAAGCTTTTATTAAATCACACATATAAGATACCAAATTAAAACTACACTCGTTGTGAATCCAGCCAACATGTCAGATTTCAAAAAGGCTTTTCGGCGAAAGCATAAGATGCTATTATCTGATGATAGCACAACAGTAAACAAAGAGAGTGTAGCATATTTCAACCCTGCAGGCGCAACACAAAACACAGAAATAAAATATAAATCATGCCTTACCTTTGACGAATTTCTTTTGTTGGCACTCCAAAATGTCCCATAAACATCACAAATGGTCCTTTTGTTCGACTAATTCCGTCCATATATGTCCAAAATGTCCATTTATTTGGCGCGTTTGATCCAGAAAAAAAACAGCTTCCAATTTGCGCAACGTCACTACAAAATATCTCAAAAATTACCTCTAAACTTTGCCAAAACATTTCAAACTACTTTTGTAATACAACTTAAGGTATTTGTAAATGTTAATAATCGATCAAATTAAAGACGGGTCTATCTGTTTTCAATACAGGATGACAACAAACTAACGATACTTTTCTAGTCTTGCGCAACTCTCAAACAGTACACATAACGTTACACTGATTCCAGATGGCCGTACTTCTTCATTGCACAAAGGAATAACCTCAACCTATTTCCAAAGACTGGTGACATCCAGTAGAAGCGGTAGGAACTGCAAACAGGTTGATTAGAAATCTAGTATCCCAACTGAAACTCATTGAACAGACGGTGACCTAAAAATAAACTAAATCTGAATGGTTAGTCCTCAGGGTTTTGCCTGCTACATAAGTTCTGTGATACTCACAGACATGATTCAAACAGTTTTAGAAACTTCAGAGAGTTTTCTACAAGGCTGTGAAAGTATCCAGGAACCCAAATTATTTGGGTGGATCCCATCCTAATAAAACAAGCTTTGTTTCCAGAAGGTATCACAATTGTCAATAAATGTTACATCCACAGAGCTGCAATAGTCTTGTAGCCAGTTATAGAGGGCTAAAAGTCTGCTGAAATGTTCCATGCCACGATTTAGGGAGGGCAGAGGGCCAGATATTATGGGGCGTTTGTTGGTGCCAAGCAGTGACACAATCAGTTCTTTAAAATCCATCTTCAGCTGTTCTGAGATGCCCTTCATAATGTCACTGAATCCCACATTAACTATAATAGACTACATTTCTTGATGCTGGTTTAAAATGTTTGGGAGCAGCTTATCTTCACTAGGTTAGGGGACATCATTCGGAATTTTGGATGAAAAGCGTGCCCAAATTAAACTGCCTGCTACTTAGGCCCAGAAGCTAGGATATGCATGTAATTAGTAGATTTGGATAGAAAACACTCTAAAGTTTCCAAAACTGTTAAAATAAAGTCTGTGAGTATAACACAACTGATATGGCAGGCGAAAACCTGAGGAAAATCCAACCAGGAAGTACTATTATTTTGAAAGGCTGTTTTTCCATTGAAAGCCTAAAGACTTAGGACCCAGTTCACGATATCTATGGCTTCCTCTACATATGGTCAGTCTTTAGGCATTGTTTCAGGCTTTTACTCTTTCAATGAGAGACCAGTGGAAATTTCTAGCCATGAGTCCTGCGCGTGATCGGGAGTGCGCCTTTCTTGTTTCTCCTTTTCTATTGACGAAGCTTTTGTCCGGTTGAAATATTATTGATTATTTATGACAAAAACAACCTGAGGATTGATTTTAAACATCGTTTGACATGTTTCTACACATTTTTACTGTACTTTTTTGACTTTTCGTCTTGATGTTGAGAGCGCCCATTGTGCCTTTGGATTTCTGAACTAAACGCACCAACAAAACTGAGGTTTTTGGACATAAAGAGGGACATTATCGAACAAAACATACATGTATTGTGTAACATGAAGTCCTATGAGTGCCATCTGATGAAGATCAAAGGTTAGTGATTAAATTACTCACTGTTTCTGACTTTTGTGAGCCCTCTCCTTGGCTTGAAAATGGCTGTATGGTTTTCTGTGACTAGGCGCTGACCTAACATAATCGCATGGTGTGCTTTCTCCGTAAAGCCTTTTTGAAATCGGACACTGTGGTTGGATTTACAAGAAGTTTATCTTTAAAATAGTGTGTAATACTTGTATGTTTGAGGAATTTTAATTTTGGGATTTCTGTTGTTTTGAATTTGGCGCCCTGCAATTTCACTGGCTGTTGTCGAGGTGGGACGCTAGCGTACCACTTGTACCAGAGAGGTTATTGATGTCCTGTGCTCATGCTCCTAGTTAGCACAAAGGTTTTTCTGCAGGGACTAAGACATTTCTCACCATTGAACTGCCCAATACAATGGCTGGAGAAAGGAATGGAGAAATCCGCTTATTCCTACCCCTCACACAATTTGTTGAACCTGAGGGAACACACTTAATGTGCTGTGAAAAGTGTTGTGAAATGTAATGTCACGTAATACTTTTAATTGTATATCACTGCCACAATGTTGCTGGACTCCAGGAAGAGTAGGTGCTGCCAGGAGTTCCTTAATAATGGGGATGCTTAATAAATACAAATACAAATTGACCTTGACTAATGTGAGAGAAACAGGGAAGAATGGCAAATGGTACCCTATTCCCTATTTAGGACACTACTTTTGACCAGGGCCCATACGGCTCTGATCAAAAGTAGTGCACTATGTAGGGAATTGGGTGCCGTTTGGGACGCAAACCAGACTTCGTAGGAGGTGTTTTGGAATTCATGTATTCGCCTCTGGAGGAGTTTGGTGCAGAGATGCAAGGGTTGTGTTTGTGAAAATGACTGCATGCCGAGAGAGAGAGAGAGAGAGAGAGAGAGAGAGAGAGAGAGAGAGAGAGAGAGAGAGAGAGAGAGAGAGAGAGAGAGAGAGAGAGAGAGAGAGAGAGAGAGAGAGAGAGAGAGAGAGAGAGAGAGAGAGAGAGAGAGAGAGAGAGAGAGAGAGAGAGAGAGAGAGAGACAGAGAGACAGAGAGACAGAGCCAGAGCCAGAGCCAGTCAGGCCCGGTCAGGACTACTGCTTATCCAGACAGGTGAAAGGGGTACACACACACAAAAACACTATAGAAATGGTTGCCAACACCACAACCACAGCAACAGACTGACTGACAGGCAAATAAGTTGAACTGGGAGTTTTGAGCTCTCTCCATTTGATGCAGTATGAGTACTGCATTCTAGTCTCTCTGTTTATTGCACATCAAAGCTACAGTTTACATAACACAAATGAATGCCGTAGGCACCACCACATTACAAACAGCGATGGAATTTATCTCCACGATACACTGATAGTCCCTTCGACATATCCCCTTATGATCTGGATCCTGGAGCATTTGGTACCCTGATCCGCCTTATAAAGCATGTGTGAAAAGCAAATGAACCATGACTGACATGAATCCTGGACCTGCGTGAGTAGCGGGTTCAAGATCCAGGACCAGAGTACCAGGTATTGTGATGCGGCAGAGCGAGTTTGGTGGAACTTTTTTGCCCATTGTAAATACGCTGGCTAGATAACGGCACCCTGGAACTGTTCTTTTTCATTTCTTGAGAAAGCAAAACGTATTCTGTAGAATTCTCACAAACTTTCCAGGAAACCGGGTATCAAATTTAATATGTGAATATTCCCTTAGAGTGGTTAGATTGGGCATTACAACACATTGTTATTCACCACTGTGAGGTCATCCATGGTCTCGTAATAACTCTGTCTGTCACAGGAAGGCCCAAAAAAGTGTCAAAGACTTCAGTCAGCCAAGTCATTAACTGTTCTCTCTGCTACCGCTCAGCAAGTCTAGGACTAAAAGGCTCCTTGACAGCTTCTACCCCCAAGCCATAAGACTGCTGAACAATTAATTAAATGGCCACCTGGACTATTTACACTGTTATATTCGGCACATGTGATAAATAACATGGGATTTGATTTGATTTGAACATCCTTTAACTGAGAGAGTAGAATCTTTCCCAAATAGCACTCTTAAAATCAAATCAAATTGTCACACGCGCCGAATACAACAGGTGTAGACCTTACACTGAAATGCTTACTTACAAGTCCTTAACCAACGATACTTTAAGAAAAATAAGTGTGAAGAAAGTATTTACTAAAATAGACTGAAGTTAAAAAAAATTATATATACTGTATATATTAAAAAGGAAGAAAATATAAAAATAACAAATAATTAAAGAGCAAAAATAAAATAACAGTAAATAGGCTGAGGTCAATGAAAATAGTCTGGGTAGCCTTTCGATTAGCTGTTCAGGAGTCTTATGGGTTCGGTAGAAGCTGTATGTCTGTGTAGAAGCTGTTAAGAAGCCTTTTGGACCTAGACTTGGCGCTCCGGTACCGCTTGCCATGCGGCAGCATAGAGAACAGTCTATGACTAGTGTGGCTGGAGTCTTTGGCAATTTTTAGGGCCTTCATCTGACAATTATTATTTTTTTTTTTTACAGATCTAGAATAAAATAACATTAATGAGGCTATATACAGGCATTGTCATGCCATCTTCACCACTGTCTTGGTGTGTTTGGACCATAATAGTTTGTTAGTGATGTGGACACCAAGGAACTTGAAGCTCTCAACCTGCTCCACTAAAGCCCTGTCGATAAGAACGGGGGTGCATGCTCTGCCCTCCTTCTCCTGTAGTCCATGATCATTTCCTTTGTCTTGATCACATTGAGGGAGCGGTTGTTGTCCTGGCACCACATTGCCAGGTCTCTGACCTCCTCCCTATAGGCTGTCTCATCTTTGTCATTGATCCCTATATAGTACACTACTGTTGACAAGAGCCATACAAGGAATAGGGTACCATTTGGACTGCTGCCTCTATAACTCTGCCTGTCAGACAGAATTACACTCATCTGCCATTATCCAAGCCTATCTAAATGTCTGTTTAACCTCTGGACCTGGCAAGGGGCTATTATTACATTCAAGCCCTCCCCGGAAACTTCCCTGGGACACACGCATACACACAAACACACACACACAGACATACACACACGCCTCATTGACAGGCTTAGCAGGAAATGTGCTTATAAACTCTTAGCCTCCACGCTGTGTTTGTGCCCTGATTAATAGTGTCAGTTACTTCTAGGGCCAGGAGAAAACTGTTTGTGTGTGCGCACATGGGCAGAAGGTGAGTTGAATCTCTGCAAAACAGGAGATCTTGCCCTACCATTAGTCTGTCCCTATGACTAAACCAACATTAATGGAGGAAGTGTGTGTGTGTGTGTGTGTGTGTGTGTGTGTGTGTGTGTGTGTGTGTGTGTGTGTGTGTGTGTGTGTGTGTGTGTGTGTGTGTGTGTGTGTGTGTGTGTGTGTGTGTGTGTGTGTGTGTGTGTGTGTGTGTGTGTGTGTGTGTGTGTGTGTGGCGGCCATATTCATTCATACATGATTGATTTCAAGGATTTCAAGGAGAAGTAAAAACATCACCCCTCTTGTGATCAGCAAAATATGATTTACATTGCGCAAAGAAACTCATCAGCAAATTCATTCATTGTCTAGCTGCAGAGAGTTTGAACTTACCCCTGAAGCTGCAATTATTCAGTTTGATTAAAAAGCCCCCCTGTTCTTCGCAATGTAAGATTTTAATGGCCCATGTTGTCAACATTTCATCAGAAATGTTTTTGCATTGTTTTACTGGAAGAGGATTAGCTTATGCTTACAAATACTGACAGAATAACACAGATGGATTTAGTATTTTGTCATTTAACAGCACAGAGGTGAAGTCTCTCATGATTTGCTGTTCATGCATCCTGCAGTTGGTGCTGACGATAATCTGAATGTTAGTTTAACTACAGCCACTAGCCAGTTAAAATTACACCCTAGTCCACGCTATATCCCCCTCTCACAAAATACTATTGTCCGATCAGTCATTTCAACAGCACATTTTCCACAGAATAAACATTGGAAAACTAATCTGCATTTTACCACGCTGTCCAAGGAATGGTCTAGAAACGATTTCGAGATAAGAGACTTTGAGAATTAATCTCAAATTCCCCCCGACACACAGCTCATCACAATACATCGTAATTAAGAGACATTGACTGCTGTTATAATTACTTCCTCAAATGAGAGAGGTTCAGTCTATTAACTAGCAGACTGAGTGGTCGGGAACGGCTCTGGAGAACAAAGCTGGGTGTTGTGTGACAGTTGTCGCTCACCGGAGAGTCGGAGTGTTATTCTCACCCCATTATCGAGCTGGATCCGTCATATTCACCATCTCAGTCCCAGCTTCCTGTAAGTCACACTGTGTGAGAACAAGAGAAGAATTGGTGGTTGAGCTCATTAAAAACGACTGTGTGACTATGATTAATAACACAGCTAACCAAACAGACGTTCTTACCCAGTCATACGCTGTGACAACTATTGGCATGGAAGCATCCATTGATGGCATAGCCAAGTGTTGCAGGAAGGCCAAAACGATCATCAGGGTTCTCAGCCACCAAGCCATGGCCTGTTCTCCCTGCTTACATCACATTGAATAGCCACCACTAGTCACCACTAATAACCACCTGTTCCCTGTTCCCCCAATGGACATTTATCATTGTAAATAGGTATTTACTACCTGATTCTTAAGTAGATTTGATGGGCCCATGTTGTCCTTGTTTTTATCTCACATCAATTTTCTAAATTTTCTCAAACTTTTTGCCTTTTTTTCTGACGTGTTTAATCACAGAAGCCTTTTATTTTTTTGCTGATGATAACACAATGATGATAGAGCACTGAAGTGCTACAGTTCTATGGGGCCAATTTCAAGCCATATGTATCGAATTTAAAATAAAATAAATCGTAAACATGAAAATAAAGTTGAAAATGTAATCATGATATTTTCGAGGGAGGGTTAAATAATGGATGTTGAAATCAAAAAACAAGCAATCAAATGATGATATACAGGCTTTTTCTCTATTGGCTACTTAATCAGAAGGTCTGATGTCACCACTATATGCAAAATCTTTCCCTGTACCTGCATGTTCTAAACATGGTGAACCAGTTACCAAAACCTGTGCCGAACAAGGGCAACAGGTAAGTCATATGTTTAACAAAGTAGTTACATGGATTGTCATTAAATGTATTAGATAGACATGCTTCTAATGTCCGTACATCATTGACCCGTGACAATTTTGAAGTACATTCATTTATTTGGCAGGCTTTGGTGTCAGACTAGCTAGCCAAATAGAAATGGAATGAATCGTAGACTGCATGCCTGTAACGTTACAGCTACCCACTGTCAACCGTAGTGAAAGGTTTGTCCGTATGTTTGCCCAGAATAAATGAATGAGTGAGTGAATGAGCATGAGTGAGTGAGAGTGAGTGCGTGCGCGCACGTATGAGAGAGTAAGATAAAACAGAAACAACCCTAAATAGCTATTCCCATAACAATACCTGAAGCCTAGACCCAATCTTTCCTGATACCAGCTGGTTGGTTGATATAATTTCAAATGACAATTTTCCACATTTCCAATTACCGTCGTCACAGGCGATAGGGAGGCACATTATGGAGATGATCCTGTACAGGTTGAGTTGCAACACCTTCCTCTAGATCTTGATTACTTACAGTTTATCTGCACCAACAAGATTATATTTTTCAGCTCACTAGCAATTCAAGTAGACTTGCCTCAAGAGGTAGTGCAGGGTCTGTGTAGCCTAGTCAGTGCTGAAATGGAAGAAAGATGTGCCCCATCAATTGTTGTTGATGAGTTGGGTGAAATGGATCTGCCTGTACCTTGCATCGCCAAACTGCTTGGCATCTCAACACAAACTGTTCAACGCAGAATGTAGGAATACAGTATCGCGGTGGGGGGAACATACAACCAAATGACAGATGAGGAGCTGGACAATGTGGTGGCCACAATTATGACAAGTTTACCACAATTAAGCTACAGGATGGTGAGAGGATGTCTGAAAGCACTAGGTCATCGAGTCCAGTGGATTTGAGTGTGGGACTTAATGCATCGTGTCGATGCTGCAGGAATACAGGAAATATTGGCACAACTTGGATGTGTTGTCAGAAGAACATACTCTGTTTGGGGTCCTCTTTCCTTCATACATGTGGACACCAACCACAAATTGATCAGGTAAGCTTAGACCATCTTAATCTTAGGCGTACACATTTAGTCAAAGACCTCATTGCCCATTCAATGCTGCGTCTTTTATATTTCACCACAAGATGGCTGATTTGGCAAGTATACAAAACTGTCTTTCAACAGATATGGCTTTGTAATATTTGGTGGCATAGACGGCTTCTCAAGAAAGGTGACCGATTGATGTAGAGAAGCATGACTTTCCATTAAGGTAACAGCATCATTCCCTCAGTAGTGCTGTGTGGAATCAGGCATTTGTTTTTATATGGACACTGTTGGTTGCTTTGTATTTGGTCTCGAATCAGACCATATGCCAGGTCTGACTGAGGCCTTGTCTATCAAGACAAATACATATTTACGTTGACCAAGTTTCATACACCACGTAGAGGAGACTGATTCAACTACACATTGAATTATGATGAACAGTTGTCTTGATTATAATCCTAGTGTGTGTGTCTGTCAGTATGTCAACATCTAGGGTGAGAGCAGACCAAGGCTTGGAGAATGTGGACAGTTAGCTAGCTAGGTAATGTTACATGTATCCACCATGACGACACTCTTACATCATGAGATTGAATTCACATTTTGCCCTTTATGGACAGCTACTTGGTTTACTGAAAGCACACATTCAAACTAGTCATACGGATCTGATTTTATCTGAATTACCCTTAGCAAAATGTTCTGTTCTAGCTGGCTATTTAAGATAGAGACATTCAAATTTGGTCAAGTAGGTTAATGCTTTTCCCTTGTTCATTAATCAAGCTAATGTTCACTTTGTGTTGAGGAGAGAGAGTATTCAGAGGTGGTTTCGGCTGCACACAGCCTCATCTCTGTGCTGACCCGGACTATTTATCAGGGTCAGAGTCCAGTGCCACCGCATCAGCAAGCTCAGGTGCATCAATTTCATGATAAGGGGCATCATCAGCAGACAGAGGTACAGCTACAGAGACAGCTGCATTCCTCCAGTAACCAGGAGATGGCCAGGTGCATATCAATGGTCCCAGAATACAGGAAAAATTTCATTTTACTGTCTACACGCAAAACATCATAGGGTCTAGCCACTGTTCTGACGATTGATCAATTCAGCCAATAATCTGTAAATGATGTATTACTTTTCTCAATACCATACCTTTCTCTCTCACCCTTCTTCCAGAACACCAGGCAAAGACTACATAGGTCTGGAAACCTTTTATTGTCATTTTATACGTCCTGAATTGGGCCAGTAACCGAAAGGTTGCTGGATCAAATCTCAGAGTTGACAAGGTAAAAATCTGTAATTCTGACTTGCCTTGTTAAATAAAAATAAAAAATATAATAAAAGTAATAAGTTGTGCAGCTTCCTGGACATCCTTCAGAAGCAGTCAAATCTCTGCAATAGTCTCTTTGTCCCTGGGGAAGATTCCACAGTTAGTGAATTGGTTTTATTACTAGTTATGTGGTACGAGACAGTCATATTTATTACTACATTTAATTGATCCTTTTTCAGCCAGATGTTGACTATATAGACTATGTGAACCTCCAGGGATGCCATAGAGTCAGATAATAAACTACTTTCAGGACTTTGTTCAAGATGTGGAAACAGCTGGTGAGCTTCAGCCTTGTATTTTCTTGTTGTTGAAATTGTCAACATTAATGGTCATAAACCAACAGGGTTGAAAAGATAACCGATAATGTGTTCAGTTGCTGATTACCAGTTTATTTATTTTATCTTTCACCTTTATTTCACCAGGTAGGCCAGTTGAGAACAAGTTCTCATTTACAACTGCGACCTGGCCAAGATAAAGAAAAGCAAAAAATGACAACACAGAGTTACTCGTGGGATAAACAAAAGTACAGTCAATAACACAATAGAAAAATATATATACAGTGTGTACAAATAGAGTAAGGAGTTAAGGCAATAAATAGGCCATAGTAGCAAAGTAATTACAATTTAGCAATTTACACTGGAGTGATAGATGTGCAGATGATGTTGTGCAAGTAGAAATACTGGTGTGCAAAAGAGAAAAAACTGTAAATAAAAACAATATGGGGATGAGGTAGGTAGTTGGATGGGCTATTTACAGGTGGGCTGTGTACAGCTGCAGCGATCAGTAAGCTGCTGAGATAGCTGATGCTTAAAGTTAGTGAGGGAGATAAGTCTCCAACTTCAGCGATTTTTGCAATTCGTTCCAGTCATTGGCAGCAGAGAACTGGAAGGAAAGGCGGCCAAAGGGGGTGTTGGCTTTGGGGATGACCAGTGAGATATACTTGCTGGAGCGAGTGCTACGGGTGGGTGTTGTTATGGTGACCAGTGAGCTGAGATAAGACGGAGCTTTACCTAGCAAAGACTTATAGATGACCTGGAGACAGTGGGTCTAGCGACTAATATGTAGCAAGGGCCAGCCGACAAAAGCATACAGGTTGCAGTGGTGGGTGGTTTATGGGGCTTTGGTGACAAAACGGATGGCACTGTGATAGACTGCATCCAGTTTGCTGAGTACAGTGTTGGAGGCTATTTTGTAAATGGCATCGGTAGGATAGTCAGTTTTACAAGGATATGTTTGGCAGCGTGAGTGAAGGAGGCTTTGTTGCAAAATAGGAAGCCGATTCTAGATTTAATTTTGGATTGGAGATGCTTAATATAAGTCTCAAAGGAGAGTTTACAGTCTAGCCAGACACCAAGGTATTTGTAGTTGTCCACATATTCTAAGTCAGAAACATCCAGAGTAGTGATGCTAGTTGGGCGGGCGGGTGCGGGCAGCGATCGGTTGAAGAGCATTCATTTAGTTTTACTTGCGTTTAAGAGCAGTTGGAGGCCACTGAAGGAGTGTTGTATGGCATTGAAGCTCATTTGGAGGTTAGTTAACACAGTGTCCAAAGAAGGGTCAGATGTATACAGAATGGTGTTGCCTGCGTAGAGGTGGATCAAGGAATCACCTGCAGCAAGAGCGACATGGTTGATGTATACAGAGAAAAGAGTCGGCCCGAGAATTGAACCCTGTGGTACCACACTGGACTCTATCTGAGAAGTAGTTGGTGAACCCAGCGAGGCAGTCATTTGAGAAACCAAGGCCGTTGAGTCTGCCGATAAGAATATTGTGATTGACAAAGTCGAAAGCCTTGGCCAGGTTGATGAAGATGGCTGCACAGTACTGTCTTTTATCAATGGCGGTTATGATATCGTTTAGTACCTTGAGCGTGGCTGAGGTGCACCTGTGACAAGCTCGGATACAGAATTGCACAGTGGAGAAGGTACGGTGGGATTCGAAATGGTCAGTGATCTGTTTGTTTAACTTGGCTTTCGAAGACTTTAGAATCGCAGGGCAGGATGGATATAGGTCTGTAACAGTTTGGGTCTAGAGCAGACATGGGCAAACTACGGCCCGCGGGCCACATACGGCCCGTTAGGCTTTTTAATCCGGCCCGCCGAACTTGTCCAAATTATAGTAAAAACCTCATTTTTTCCCCCTTTCCCTGCAATGCCCACGTTTCCCCAATAGATGGCGCACTCAAAACACATTGACCGTTGTTGGAGTGGCGCGTATTTCTCTTATTTCACTTTAATTTTCACTTCGTTTCACGTCACCATTAAGCCCTTCTGTGAAAATGAGCGGACCAAAGAGAAGGAAAGTGGACAGCGAATGCCGAGTGTTTAATAAGGAGTGGACAACAAAATACTTCTTGCTATGAGGTTTGCACACACTACATTTAATGCTTTAGTATATCCGGCCCAAACACTCCCTTCAAATGCTCCTGGCCCGGCCCCTCTGTCAAATTTTAGAACCCATTGTGGCCCGCGAGTCAAAAAGTTTGCCCACCCCTGGTCTAGAGTGTCACCACCTTTGAAGAGGGGGCAGCTTTCCAATCTTTAGGAATCTCGGACAATACTAAAGAGAGGTTGAACAGACTGGTAATAGGGGTTGCAACAATGGCTGCGGATAATTTTAGAAAGAGAGGGTCCAGATTGTCTAGCCCAGCTGATTTGTATGGGACCAGGTTTTCCAACTCTTTCAGAACATCTGCTATCTGGATTTGGGTGAAGGAGAAGCTGGGGAGGCTTGGACAAGTAGCTGCAGGGGGTGCGGAGCTGTTGGCCGGGGTTGGGGTAGCCAGAAGGAAAGCATGGCCAGCCGTAGAGAAATGCTTATTGAAATTCTCGATTATCGTGGATGTATCTGTGGTGGCAGTGTTTCCTAACCTCAGTGCAGTGGGCAGCTGGGAGGAGGTGCTCTTGTTCTCCATGGACTTTAGTGTCCCAAAACTTTTTGAAGTTAGAGCTACAGGATGCAAATTTCTGTTTGAAAAAAGCTAGCCTTTGCTTTCCTAACTGACTGTGTGTATTGGTTCCTGACTTCCCTGTAAAGTTGCATATCGCTGGGACTATTCGATGCTATTGCAGTCCGCCACAGGATGTTTTTGTGCTGGTCAAGGGCAGTCAGGTCTGGAGTGAACCAATGGCTATATCTGTTCTTAGTTTTACATTTTTTTAAATGGGCATGCTTATTTAAGATGGTGAGGAAATTACTTTTAAAGAACAACCAGGCATCCTCCACTGACGGGATGAGGTCAATATCCTTCCAGGATACCCGTGCCAGTTTGATTGGAAAGGCCTGCTCGCAGAAGTGTTTTAGCGAGCGTTTGACAGTGATGAGGGGTGGTCGTTTGACCGCGGACCCATAATGGATGCAGGCAATCAGGCAGTGATCGCTGAGATCCTGAATGAAAACAGCAGAGGTGTATTTAGAGGGCAAGTTGGTCAGGATAAAATCTATGAGGGTGCCCATGTTTACTGATTTAGGGTTGTACCTGGTGGGTTCCTTGATAATTTGTGTGAGATTGAGGGTATCTAGCTTAGATTGTAGGACGGCCGGGGTGTTAAGCATATCCCAGTTTAACAGAACCTAACAGAACAAACTCTGAAGATAGATGGGGGAAATCAATTCACATATGGTGTCCAGTGCACAGCTGGGAGCTGAGGGGGGTCTATAACAGGCGGCAACAGTGAGAGACTTATTTCTGGAGAGATTCATTTTTAAAATTAGAAGCTCGAACTGTTTAGGCACAGACCTGGAAAGTATAACAGAACTTTGCAGGCTATCTCTGCAGTAGATTGCAACTCCTCCCCCTTTTGGGAGTTCTATCTTGACAGAAAATGTTTTAGTTGGGGATGGAAATCTCAGACTTTTTGGTGGCCTTCCTAAGCCAGGATTCATACACGGCAAGGACATCAGGGTTGGCGGAGTGTGCTAAAGCAGTGAGTAAAACAAACTTAGGGAGGAGGCTGCTGATGTTAACATGCATGAATCCAAGGCTTTTACTGTTACAGAAGTCAACAAATGAGAGCGCCTGGGGACACGCAGGGCCTGGGTTAACCTCCACGTCACCCGAGGAACAGAGGAGTCGTCGGATGAGGGTGCTGCTAAAGGCTATCAAAACTGGTCGTCTGGTGTGTTGGGGACAGAGAATAAAAGCAGTAGATTTCTGGGCATGGTAGGATAGATTCAGGGCATAATGTACAGATAGGGGTATGGTAGGGTGCGGGTACAGTGGAGGTGAAGCTAGGCATTGAGTGATGATAAGAGAGGTTGCATCTCTGGACGCACTAGTTATGCTGGGTGAGGTCACCGCATGTGTGGGAGGTTGGACAAAAGAGGTATCTGAGGCATGTTGAGTGGGACTAGGGGCTCCGCAGTAAAAAGCATTATAATGGTAAAATCTAATGGATTACTTACTCAGTAACATAGTAAAATTACTTTGTTACTTTTGGCTTACTTTGCATTCAAAAGCCATAGAACATATGAACACAGCATTGTTTTTCACATTGACATTGTCACTATCACAAACACACACCGGTAACGTTGTGTTTCAGGAGAAATGAAGAAAAAGGAAGCAGCAGGTGAACAAGTAGGAGAGGAAGAAGATGGCCAAGAAGTGGAGCCATCCAGACGAACCGTTCCCACTGTCCTTAAAGTTATGCAATGGCTGATGGGTCAGGGGTACAAGCCACTACTGCTGTCTGAACAGGAGGTCTTTAAAACTGTCTTCGAATTTGACCATGAGTGTCGAGTCCGAATGCCAGTGCACACCCTATGCTACCCTACAGTCAGTGCTAGCTCAAACACAATCACATTCCTCACAGCACACCAAACCTCTTATGAAGATTTTGAAACCATCATGATATAAGCCATCACATCAGGTGGAGCATTCCACAGTGTGAATACCCAATGGCCTTACACATTGGATGAGACTTGTTGTCACGATCGTCTATGGGTGAGAGAGAGGACCAAGGCGCAGCGTGTGCAAAATACATTCTCCTTTATTTAGAGAAAGGAAAAAACACAAAACGAACACTGATAACAAACTAAACAAAAAACGACCGTGAAGCTAACGACGTAGGTGCATACACAAGCAACAAACGTTCAACATAGACAATTACCCACAAAACCCCAATGCCTATGACTGCCTTAAATATGGCTCTCAATCAGAGACAATGAACCACAGCTACCTCTAATTGAGAACCAATCTAGGCAGCCTTAGACATACAAACACCTAGACAATACAAAAACACATACATTCCCCATGTCACCCCCTGACCTAACTAAAATAATCAAGAAAACAAAGAATACTAAGGCCAGGGCGTGACACTTGTCAGGTTTTTCCAGTTTTCTCCTTCTGGTCTTAAGTGATTGTCACACACCTAGTGGAGAATGGATTGCTAGTTTTCATTGGGAAGGCAGATAAAGCGTTTTTATCAAAAGTAATCACAGAATCCTACTCATTAGTCGACATACTCAACATGCACATGCTTAATTGCATCACTTTTGTTTTGTTTCTACGTTACATATTGTATCACATGACATTCAGATTGTCGATTGTTTCTATTTGAAGGGTTATTTTCCTTCAAAATTATCACTTTTTCCCATGTAGCAAAAACATTTTTGAGAAGGAACATTTTAAGTTCTCACATTTAATGAATGATGACTGCAGCTCTTTTGTATTTAAACATTTCTTTTTTAGACTACATTTTTATTCATTTAAATAAACATTGATTCTGTTGCCCATAGTTTGTAGGCAGATTGTGGGGTAAGCTCACTTCTTGAGGGATATGCTCAGTGTTAGACTATGATGTCATGCATTCCACAGACTCCTGGTATGTATGCACCCTAACACAAGACAATTGTGTTCCGGAACTGTTGCTTGTATAAAATAACTGTTGTGTAAACAATATGATTGTATTATCACCTACCATTATGTAACCATTTTCTCTTCGCATTCTTCCCTGTGAAATCAGAAATAGATCTCCCCTGCAGCTGCTTGATTAAAGATTTTTCTGTTATACAATTAAAAAGTCTCTGCCTCAATCTTCGGATACAATTTTCCACAACATTAGTAACCAATCAAAATCAGCCAATTGATCTCATTTTGCCCGGAACACATTTCATGACATTGCAGCAATTTTAAAATGACTGGACTAAACAGATATTCCTTGCAACAGTATCAAGCAGAGATCCATCTGCCATAAGCATCATTCAGTAAGTAGCAGCAGGTAGTTCAAGACAGATGCAGACATATCTTGTCCATAGGCTCGAACAGGTGAGGTTGGGTCGATAGCTGCTCTGAGCATTGTCATGCTCCTCCGGCAGGCAGGCATCGTTCCCGTCCAAGTTGTTTAAATCCTAAACATGGAAATCATGTTAATTTACAAACAACCACCTTTTTTTCAGATAAGACTAATTACTTTTTCAATACGGCTCCTTTAAATCTATACCTCCACATTGCCAGGGAAGGTGACAGGATTCTCTGCTTGTCCTATTTCCCATGGCTGGTTGGGGGTCAGATTTTGCTCTGTGCGCAGGGAATGGTTATCTTATCCATTGGTAAAAGTGTCTAGGTCTGCTTGGAGGTGCGGGAGGAATACAGCATGCACACGGAATAGGAGAAGGCTGTTTGACGGGTCAAGGGAGCCCTCATCTTCCAAAGCGTAGGACATTGTAAAATATGTGTGACACAGCCATCCACATGTCCTGCCATAACCGTTCAAACCTGAAAGTGAGATAGAACATTTGAAGCAACGTCATACACAGTCCTCTGCCCTACACAACTCACTACTACTATTTTAACCTTTCTGAGCATAAGGAGATGCAATTGGTCAAGGTATTCTAAGGCACTTTGCATTTCTACTTCACCGTCTCCTGTTGAATTGAACCATTTCTATACTTAGTTGCATGTGAGAGATTGAATTGACATTGGATTCTATAGCTAGGTTTCCATCCAACTGACGTTAGATTTCATGCAAATATATAATAAAAAAAATAAGCATAAAGAAAATATGCAAATCTTCTCATTAGTGGTGTTTCCACCAAACGGACTTGTAGAAGATACAAAATCAATGCGTGTTGACGTAGTGTACACAAAATTCCTCGCATTTTCAAGTCTAGCATAGTTTTGTCACAAAAACTGTTGCGTTAAATAGCAAATGTGCCCACTCTGGTCTTGACACGAGCTCTCTAGCTAAAATACAACAGCTTTACGCACTGTAGGCTGTACAGCT
The DNA here is from genome assembly GCF_045679555.1 of Salvelinus alpinus. Classification (NCBI taxonomy): domain Eukaryota; kingdom Metazoa; phylum Chordata; class Actinopteri; order Salmoniformes; family Salmonidae; genus Salvelinus; species Salvelinus alpinus. The sequence goes on along the minus strand of NC_092104.1, from coordinate 12,584,631 downwards.
AGACTAGTTTACATGATGAGATTATTATGGATAATATATTTATATTTGTCAAACGGCAGCCAAGTATCAATCGTCATGTCACCAGAATAAGACCCTAAATATTTATTGCAAATTTGCATCAAGATTGCTGTGCACTTTCACCATGCTGTGAAGTTCAGAATGTATTTAATCTGTTGCCTAATAAACTGCATGGTTTCCTGAGGCATAGTGGGAGGACCACACAGCATACTGTATCATAGCGTGACTAATTTTACTTCGATATGATGGTTATATCAATATTTGCGCACAAAAGCGTCTCCACTGACATTTCTTTCATAATGAATTCTACCAGCAAATAGATCGCACCATGTCGAACAAACTCCTTGTTTGAAAAGGCACTCCCACATTCAGATACCAATTGTGCATGAAACAGCACAGCTTGTCTTCTCTACTCAGTGCAGGGATTATAATCAATTGATTATGGGAATTACAAGTTAAAATCAAATGACATTCAGCGTGTGCACGTGAACTATGCGTCTGGATCTGCATGTAACAACGGCAGAATAAAAACAGGAAGAAACCAAAACATGAAACAAGGAGGGTAGGGCTTTAAGAAGGGACAATAGTGGGATGTGTCTGTGTATGAGTGAGTGAGCGGGTGTTGTGTGGGAGGGAGAGTGTGTACACGGGACTTAAGCAGGTGTTGTGTGGGGGGGGGTATACGGGACTTAAGCAGGTGTTGTGTGGGGGGGTATACAGGACTTAAGTGTAGGCCACCTGCCTAACTATACTTCAGAAAGTATAGTACCAGTCAAATTGTAATAATATGGGGTTATACTCTATGTATTCAGCACACACACGAATAGTGGAGATAAAGCTTCCCCTGCCACAACCACGAACATGAAACATGCATCTTGCGATGTCCACATTCTCCAAGCCTTGCCCTAGATGTTGACAGACAGACACAGACACTAGGGTTATAATCAAGGCAACTGTTCATCATAATTCAAGGTTTAAATCAATCACTGTCCTCTATGTGGTGTATGAAACTTGATCAACATAAATATATTTTTGTCTTGAAAGACAAGGCCTCAGTCAGACCTGGCATATGGTCTGATTCAAGACCATATACTACAAAGCAACCAACGGTGTCCATATACAAACAAATTCCTGATCAGTTGATGCTTTGATGCTTTGTTGTTGGTTGCTGCACCCAGGTACACGATCTATAGGATATCATTATGAAACTGATTGTGTAATACAAAAAAATAACACATGTATATAAAACAGCTGTTGTATAATTCAAACCCATTTTGAATAGAAAGCATTGGATTACGCACATTGAGTCATTACCAATTTCAAATACCATTGGAAATCAATCGGGTACCTTTCTTGAGAAGCCGTCTATGCCACCAAATATTACAAACCCATATCTGTTGAAAGACCGTTTTGTATACTTGCCACATCAGCCATCTTGTGGTGAAATATAAAAGACGCAGCATTGAATGGGTAATGAGTTACATGACTAAATGTGTACCCCTAAGATTAAGATGGTCTAAGCTTACCTGATCAATTTGTGGTTGGTGTCCACATGTATGAAGGAAAGAGGACCCCAAACAGAGTATGTTCTTCTGACAACACATCCAAGTTGTCCCAATATTTCCTGTATTCCTGCGGCATCGACACGATGCATTAAGTCCCACACTCAAATCCACTGGACTCGATGACCTAGTGCTTTCAGACATCCTCTCACCATCCTGTAGCTTAATTGTGGTAAACTTGTCATAATTGTGGCCACCACATTGTCCAGCTCCTCATCTGTCATTTGGTTGTATGTTCCCCCCACCGCGATACTGTATTCCTACATTCTGCGTTGAACAGTTTGTGTTGAGATGCCAAGCAGTTTGGCGATGCAAGGTACAGGCAGATCCATTTCACCCAACTCATCAACAACAATTGATGGGGTACATCTTTCTTCCATTTCAGCACTGACTAGGCTACACAGACCCTGCACTACCTCTTGAGGCAAGTCTACTTGAATTGCTAGTGAGCTGATAAATATAATCTTGTTGGTGCAGATAAACTGTAAGTAATCAAGATCTAGAGGAAGGTGTTGCAACTCAACCTGTACAGGATCATCTCCATAATGTGCCTCCCTATCGCCTGTGACGACGGTAATTTGAAATGTGGAAAATTGTCATTTGAAATGATGTCAACCATCCAGCTGGTATCAGGAAAGATTGGATCTAGGCTTCAGGTATTGTTATGGGAATAGCTATTTAGGGTTGTTTCTGTTTATCTCACTCTCTCATACGTGCGCGCACACACGCACTCACTCTCACTCACTCACTCACGCTCATTCACTCACTCATTCATTTATTCTGGGCAAACATACAGACAAACCTTTCACTACGTTTGGCAGTGGGTAGCTGTAACGTTACAGGCATGCAGTCTTGTATTTCTGTCACGCTCGCTATCCTAAAACTCCCTGTCATAAATCGACTAAGGCGCAGCGTGCATGTAGTTCCACATTTTTTTATGAAAGTGAAACAACCAAAAAACAAACAGCAAAGACCGTGACGCAACCGCGGTGCACACAAACACACACGGAAAATAATTACCCACAAAACACAGGTTGGAAAAGGCTACCTAAGTATGGTTCTCAATCAGAGACAACGATAGACAGCTGCCTCTGATTGAGAACCACACCTGGCCAAACACACAGAAATAGAAAACATAGAACACAAAACATAGCATGCCCACCCCAACTCACGCCCTGACCAAACCAAAATAGAGACATAAAAAGGATCTCTAAGGTCAGGGCGTGACAATTTCATTCCATTTCTATTTGGCTAGCTAGTCTGACACCAAAGCCTGCCAAATAAATGAATGTACTTCAAAATTGTCACGGGTCAATGATGTACGGACATTAGAAGCATGTCTATCTAATACATTTAATGACAATCCATGTAACTACTTTGTTAAACATATGACTTACCTGTTGCCCTTGTTCGGCGCAGGTTTTGGTAACTGGTTCACCATGTTTAGAACATGCAGGTACAGGGAAAGATTTTGGTGGTGAAGTCAGACCTTCTGATTAAGTAGCCAATAGAGAAAAAGCCTATCATGTTCATTTTTATTTTTATTCATTTAACCTTTATTTAACTAGGCAAGTCAGCTTCTTATGTACAATGACACCTACCAAAAGGCAAATGGCCTCCTGCTGGGATGGGGGTCTGGGATTAAAAATAAAAAGTAAGTACAATATAAATATTGGACAAAACACACATCATAACAAGAGAGACAACACACCATTACATAAAGAGAGACCTATGACAACAAGATAGCAAGGCAGCAACACATGACATCACAGTATGGTAGCAACACAACATAACAGCAACATGGTAGTCATTACCTTTAATTACCAGAGGGAGCTCAGCTTCACAGAAATGTGACATTTTTCACCAACCCAATGGACTTGTAAAATAATGTTTCTAATTGTAATAACTCCACTGTTAGACGTGGACATATTTAGATGTATGTTTGTGGTTTTGTTTGATTTTGTTTTACCACAACATGGTAGCAGCAGAAAACATGGTACAGACATTATTAGGCACAGACAACATTGGTTCCTCATTGATTAGGTTAACACGAACCGTCACTCCAAAACTAGTGGACCAATGGAGACTCATTGTCTACGCCTCCCTCCAAACCCCTTCACGGGAAGAAAATTGCCAAAACTTGCAATTGAAAAAAATGGCAGTGAAATCAAAGAAAAAGACTTGGAAAGCAAAGATACGTGTAGCGTAACCAAAATGTTCTAAATGCAGGCAAGAGCATAGGCTACATGGATTTAACAGGATTGGTTGATGGGAAAGTTTAACTTTTAGCAATTTTGGCAGTCGTTTTCAAAATGTAAAAAAAAAAAACATTGACAGAATTTTGCTCTCGCTTTAAAATAATTTGCTTGCAAGATTTGATATCATTAGTTTTCTTTACAATTCTATACATTTTGCTATTATTTTATTTATTTATTTCAACATCCATTATTTAACCCTCCTTCGAAAATATAATGTTTTACCTTTTCAACTTTATGATTTATTATAAATTCAATACATATGGCGTGAAATTGGGCCCAGTCAGTCAGTCAGTCAGAACAAAATGTTCTACGACAGGCAAAGTTAACTGTAAACATGCAACATTTCAACTACATGGTTGGATGTTTGATCAGGCTGGCTGTAAGATCAATTAGAGCAGGTTAGCATCTCAGTCAATTCTCCTATATTTGTCATGTAGTCACTGAATCATTCATGCCTTACAACTCAGAACAATGTTCCAATATTAGGAACGGCAGCACATTCCTTGAGGCTAGGTGGAATTGTAATGTGGATGGGACCTTAGGATTGTACACCGGCTGTCTCCGGGGAGCCTGATGTGTCCCTTTATAGTGAAGCATTTTAAATAGGACCAACCTCTGCAACATTTGTACCTCATCTATCTGGGTCATGCTGATAAGCTCAATCTGCTGTTAATACATCTCAGGAAAATAGCCAGAAATCTGTCATATGCTAGGCTGACAGCCAAATACAGGGCCCCCTTCTCTGAATTTTTCACTCTTTTTTTTACTGCATCGCAGTACCCCGAAAAAAGTTATGAATACCCATGTATCTATTTCATGTAGAAAACATACATCTTGTTCCCAGTCATTGTATTTTCTTTTGAAATGCGCCATATGGTTGACAACGCCTTGCAGTGCAGCATGGGTAAATGTATGCAGCCCTTCAGGGAAAAGCTTTCCAAGATGTTCATTATCAACATGAACATTACACTGTTTCAGGTGACAGCTAATCCAAGATTATTATAATTAAAAAACTCATAATTAATGTTAGAAGTAATTTAAAATGACATTTTTTTTTGCATCTGTTACCAAATCCAGTCACCAAAATATTTGAATGAGAGATCATTATATATATTTTTGAAACGAGAACAACTCAGTTCTTTATGCTAAATTCTTGTTTATATATGTTGGTATCCACCTTGAAAAGCATTGAACACTTCCCAGGATAATCTGACAAAAGAATGGTAATTTATACAGTAAACTACAGCAGTAGAATATAACAGGTACAATAGATCCATACTGCATACACAACCAGACACATCACATACATGTCCAGACAAATAGAGCCAGAAATCTGCCAGCAAAAACAGAGATGAAGAGAGAGAGAGAGAAAGAGAGAGAGAGAGAGAGAGTACAAAGAGATGGAGACAGGGAGAAAGAGAGAGAGTTGGTAAGAAAGAGGAGAGAAAGAAACAGAGAGAGAAAGAGAGAGTAAAACAAGAGAAAAGAGAGCAAATACCCAAAGTACTTCTGCATAATGTTTCCCTCAGGGAGCCTCTGTGAGGAACAAGACAAACCAGAACCACAGAGGAGATTCTGCACCTGCAGTTTCTCCTCTCCTCCTCCAGCCTTCTTAGAGGACACACTGGGTCTGTGCGTGTGCCTCTGAGTGTGTGTGTGTGTGTGTGTGTGTGTGAGAGAGAGAGAGAGAGACTTTGTGTAATATTGTGTGTAAGCAGTCCCCCGTGTGTGTGAACACATTTGTACGAATGAAGAACATGCGCTGGCCGGGAAAGTAGGTTCCCTATTTCTAATCGAAAGCAAAGTGAATATATGTGTTGTTGATCTAGAGCAAAGTGAATATAGGTATTGTTGATCTACAGCAAAGTGAATATAGGTATTGTTGATCTAGAGCAGTGGTTCCCAAACTTTTTATAGTCTCGTACTCCTTCAACATTCATCCTCCAGCTGCGTACCCCCTTGTAACGATCGTCTATAGGTGATTGAGCGGACCAAGGCGCAGCGGGTGATGAATACATAATGAAATTTAATGAAGATCCAACCAAACAGAACACTGACAAAATACAAAACAAATAAACGACGTGAACGAACGAGACAGTACCGTGTGGTGCACAGACACAGACACAGCAACAATCACCCACAAACAAACAGTGAGAACAGCCTACCTTAATATGGTTCTCAATCAGAGGAAACGTCAAACACCTGCCTCTAATTGAGAACCATATCAGGCAACACATTAAACCCAACATAGAAACACAATACATAGAATGCCCACCCCAACTCACGCCCTGACCAACTAAACACATACAAAAACAAGGAAAACAGGTCAGGAACGTGACAGAACCCCCCCCTCAAGGTGCGAACTCCGGGCGCACAACCTAAAGTCTAGAGGAGGGTCTGGGTGGGCATCTGTCCACGGTGGCGGCTCCGGCTCCGGACGTGGTCCCCACCCCACCATAGTCAAACCCCGCTTCCGTAACCTCCTCCAAATGGCCACCCTCCAAATGAACCCCACTGGATTAAGGGGCAGCACCGGACTAAGGGGAAAAACCGGAATGAGGGGCAGCTCCGGACTGAGGGGCAGCTCCGGACTGAGGGGCAGCTCCGGACTGAGGGGCAGCTCCGGACTGAGGGGCAGCTCCGGACTGAGGGGCTGCTCATGGCTGGCTGGCTGCTCATGGCTGGCTGGCTGCTCATGGCTGGCTGGCTGCTCATGGCTGGCTGGCTGGCTGCTCATGGCTGGCTGGCTGGCTGCTCATGGCTGGCTGGCTGGCTGCTCATGGCTGGCTGGCTGCTCATGGCTGGCTGGCTGCTCATGGCTGGCGGAAGGCTCTGGCTGCTCATGGCTGGCGGAAGGCTCTGGCTGCTCATGGCTGGCGGAAGGCTCTGGCTGCTCATGGCTGGCGGAAGGCTCTGGCTGCTCCTGGCTGGCGGAAGGCTCTGGCTGCTCCTGGCTGGCGGAAGGCTCTGGCTGCTCCTGGCTGGCGGAAGGCTCTGGCTGCTCCTGGCTGGCGGAAGGCTCTGGCTGCTCCTGGCTGGCGGAAGGCTCTGGCTGCTCCTGGCTGGCGGAAGGCTCTGGCTGCTCCTGGCTGGCGGAAGGCTCTGGCTGCTCCTGGCTGGCGGAAGGCTCTGGCTGCTCCTGTCTGGCGGAAGGCTCTAGCGGCTCCTGTCTGGCGGACGGCTCTAGCGGCTCCTGTCTGGCGGACGGCTCTAGCGGCTCCTGTCTGGCGGACGGCTCTGAAGGCTCATGACAGACGGGCGGCTTTGAAGGCTCTGTACAGACGGGCGGCTTTGCAGGCTCAGTACAGACGGGCGTCTTTGAAGGCTCAGTACAGACGGGCAGTTCAGGCGGCGCTTGGCAGACGGACAGCTCAGACGGCGTTGGGCAGACGGGCAGTTCAGGCGCCGCTGGGCAGACAGCAGACTCTGGCCGGCTGAGGCGCACTGTAGGCCTGGTGCGTGGTGCCGGAACTGGAGGTACCGGGCTAAGGACACGCACCTTCAGGCTAGTGCGGGGAGCAGCAACAGGACGCACAGGACTCTGGAGACGCACAGGAGGCTTGGTGCGTGGTGTAGGCACTGGTGGTAATGGGCTGGAGACACGCACCATAGGGCTAGTGCGTGGAGGAGGAACAGGGCTCTGGAGACGCACAGGAGGCTTAGTGCGTGGTGCCGGAACTGGTGGTACTGGGCTGAAGACACGCACCATAGGGCTAGTGCGTGGAGGAGGAAAAGGCCTCTGGAGACGCACAGGAAGCCTGGTGCGTGGTGTAAGCACTGGTGGTACTGGGCTGGGGCGGGGAGGTGGCGCCGGATATACCGGACCATGCAGGCATACTGGCTCCCTTGAGCACTGAGCCTGCCCAACCTTACCTGGTTGTATGCTCCCCGTAGCCCGACCAGTGCGGGGAGGTGGAATAACCCACACTGGGCTATGTAGGCGAACCGGGGACACCATGCGTAAGGCTGGTGCCATGTATGCCGGCCCGAGGAGACGCACTGGTGGCCAGATGCGTTGGGCCGGCTTTATGACATCCGGCTCAATACTCAATCTAGCCCTGCCAGTGCGGGGAGGTGGAATAACCCGCACCGGGCTAAGCACACGTACAGGAGACACCGTGCGCTTTACCGCATAACACGGTGTCTGCCCGTACTCTCGCTCTCCACGGTAAGCTCGGGGAGTTGGCGCAGGTCTCCTACCTGACTTCGCCACACTCCCTTGTAGCCACCCCCCAAGAAATTTTTGGGCTTGACTCACAGGCTTCCGTGCTAGCCGCGTACCCTCATAACGCCGGTTCCTCTCTCCGGTTGCCTCTGCTCTCCTAACTGCCTCCAGCTGTTCCCATGGGAGGCGATCTCTTCCAGCCAGGATCTCCTCCCATGTGTAGCAACCCTTGCCGTCGAAAACTTCCTCCCATGTCCATTCCTCCTTCTTGCGCTGTTGCTGCTGCCCGTTAACCCGCTGCTTGATCCTTCGTTGGTGGGTGATTCTGTAACGATCGTCTATAGGTGATTGAGCGGACCAAGGCGCAGCGGGTGATGAATACATAATGAAATTTAATGAAGATCCAACCAAACAGAACACTGACAAAATACAAAACAAATAAACGACGTGAACGAACGAGACAGTACCGTGTGGTTCACAGACACAGACACAGCAACAATCACCCACAAACAAACAGTGAGAACAGCCTACCTTAATATGGTTCTCAATCAGAGGAAACGTCAAACACCTGCCTCTAATTGAGAACCATATCAGGCAACACATTAAACCAAACATAGAAACACAAAACATAGAATGCCCACCCCAACTCACGCCCTGACCAACTAAACACATACAAAAACAAGGAAAACAGGTCAGGAACGTGACACCCCTCTACCACCTGGGTCAGCGCACTCTCAAATGTTGTTTTTTGCCATCATTTGTAAGCCTGCCAAACACAATACATTTATTAAACATAAGAATGAGTGTGAGATTTTGTCACAACCCGGCTCGTGAGAAGTGACAAAGAGCTCTTATAGGACCAGGGCACAAATGATAATAATCAATAATTTTGCTCTTTATTTAGCCATCTTACAAATAAAACTGTATTTGTTCATTAAAAAGTGTCAATAACTCACCACAAGTGTCAGGACCCGGTGCGAGAAACAGTCACTAATAATGGGCAGAACCCAGAAGATGAGGCAGACACAGCAGTACTAGAGATGGTGGTTTAATAAAAAATAGATATCTTCCAAAATACAAAGAAAATCCACAAAGTGGTAAAAACAGCAAGGGAAAAAACAAACCTCAAAAGACCAATCCAAAAATACACGAGAACAAAAACAGAGAACCTCTGGAAAATCCAACAAGAGAAAAATGATCACAAAGGCTGGGGCTGGGTGCTAACATACAAACACTGAGCAAGGAACTGAGGAACACACAGGGTTTAAATACTAACAAGGGAATGACTTACAGGTGCAAACAATAATTAGGGCAAGAAAAACAAAAGGTACAAAAAAGGTGCAAGGGGGACATCTAGTGAACAAAACCTGAACAGTCCTGGCCAAAACCTGACAACAAGTTAATGAGAAGGGTGTGCTTGAAAGGATTCACATAACTCTGCAATGTCGGGTTGTATTGGAGAGAGTCTCAGACTTAAATAATTTCCCACACACAGTCTGTGCCTGTATTTAGTTTTCATGCTAGTGAGAGCTGAGAATCCACTCTCACATAGTTACATGGTTGCAAAGGGCATCAGTGTCTTAACAGCGCGATTTGCCAAGGGTAGGATACTCTGAACGCAGCCCTATCCAGAAATCTGGAAGAGGCTTCTGATTAAATTCCATTTTCACAGAACCGCTTGTTGCAATTACGATGAGGCTCTCTTTTCAGATATCGGTAAGTGGACTGGAGGCAGGGCATAAAAGGGATATCAAATCCAGTTGTTTGTGTCATCCGTTTCGGGAAAGTACCTGCGTAATTGCGCACCCAACTCAATCAGGTGCTTCGCTATATCATATTTGACATTGTCCGTAAGCTTGAGTTAATTTGCACACAAAAAATCATACAACGATGGAAAGACCTGTGTATTGTCCTTGTTAATGCAGACAGAGAAGAGCTCCAACTTCTTAATCATACCCTCAATTTGACCCGCACATTAAATGTTGTGGAGAGTCCCTGTAATCCTACATTTTTATATTTTTTTATTTATTTTTATTTAACCTTTATTTAACCAGGAAGGGCTCATTGAGATTTAAAATCTCTTTTTCAAGAGCGTCCTGGCCAAGATAGTGCTGCCTATCATTACAAAAGCTGGATGAGTCAACAGACGTGGCGGGCCTGGCACAGCTCCTGGTATATGTCCGTTATGTTTATGGGGGGTCAATTAAGGAAGACATCCTCTTCTGCAAACCACTGGAAACCAGGACAACAGGAGAGGATATTTTTAAAGTACTGGACAGCTTTGTGACATCAAATGGACTTTGGTGGTCAAGATGTGTTGGTATCTGTACTGATGGCACCATGATAGGGAGACATAGTGGAGTGGTAACACGCGTGCAAGCAGATGCTCCCGACGCCACTTGGGTACACTGCAGCATCCACCGAGAGGCTCTTGCTACCAAGGGAATGCCTGACAGCTTGAAAGACGTTTTGGACACTACAGTGAAAATGGTTAACTTTGTTAAAGCAAGGCCCCTGAACTGTTGTGTATTTTCTGCACTATGCAATGATATGGGCAGCGACCATGTAATGCTTTTACAACATACAGAAGTGCCCTGGTTATCAAGGGGCAAAGTATTGACACGTTTTTTTTAAATTGAGAGACAAGCTTATAGTTTTCTTTACTGACCACAATTTTCACTTGTCTGACCGCTTGCATGATGATATCCCTCTAGTGGTGTGGGGGCTGTGCCTTGGCAAAGTGGGTGGGGTTATATCCTTCCTGTTTGGCCCTGTCCGGGGGTATCATCGGATGTGGCCACAGTGTCTCCTGACCCCTCCTGTCTCAGCCTCCAGTATTTATGCTGCATTCGTTTATGTGTCGGGGGGCTAGGGTCAGTTTGTTATATCTGGAGTACTTGTCCTGTCTTATCCGGTGTCCTGTGTGAATTTAAGTATGCTCTCTCTAATTCTCTCTTTCTCTCTTTCTCTCTTTCTTTCTCTCTCTCGGAGGACCTCTCTCGGAGGACCTGAGCCCTAGGACCATGCCTCAGGACGACCTGACATGATGACTCCTTGCTGTCCCCAGTCCACCTGTCCCTAGTCCACCTGGCCAACTGTTCTGCCTGCGGTTATGGAACCCTGACCTGTTCAGTGGACGTGCTACCTGTACCAGACCTGCTGTTTTCAACTCTCTAGTGACCGCAGGAGCGGTAGGGATACTAGTTAATGATCGGCTATGAAAAGCCAACTGACATTTACTCCTGAGGTGCTGCACCCTCGACAACTACTGTGATTATTATTATTTGACCATGCTGGTCATTTATGAACATTTGAACATCTTGGCCATGTTCTGTTATAATCTCCACCCGGCACAGCTAGAAGAGGACTGGCCACCCCTCGTAGCCTGGTTCTTCTCTAGGTTTCTTCCTAGGTTTTGGCCATACTAGGGAGTTTTTCCTAGCCACCGTGCTTCTACACCTGCATTGCTTGCTGTTGGGGGTTTTAGGCTGGGTTTCTGTACAGCACTTTGAGATATCAGCTGATGTACGAAGGGCTATATAAATATATTTGATTTGATTTGATGACAAGTTTCTCACAGGACTGGCCTACCTGGGTGATGTTTTTTCTCGCCTGAATGATCTGACTCTCCGCAACTATATTCAATGTGCGTGACAAAATTGAGGCTATGATTAAGAAGTTGGAGCTATTTTCTGTCTGCATTAACAAGGACAATACACAGGTTTTTCCATCATTGTATGATTTTTTTGTGTGCAAATGAACTCAAGCTTCAATGTCAAATGTGATATAGTGAATAGAGGTCGACCGATTAATTGGAATGGCCGATTAATTAGTGCCGATTTCAAGTTATCATAACAATCGGAAATCGGTATTTTTGGACACCGATTTGGCCGATAAAATAAATAAATATATATATATATATTTTTTACACTTTTATTTCATATTTTTTTAACTAGCCAAGTCAGTTAAGAACACATTCTTATTTTCAATGACGGCCTAGGAACGGTGGGTTAACTGCCTCGTTCAGGGGCAGAACGACAGATTTTTACCTTGTCAGCTTGGGGGATTCAATCTTGCAACCTTACAGTTAACTAGTCCAACGCTCTAACCACCTGATTACATTGCACTCCACAAGGAGCCTGCCTGTTACGCGAATGCAGTAAGCCAAGTTAAGTTGCTAGCTAGCATTAAACTTATCTTATAAAAAACAATCAAACAATCAATCATAATCACTAGTTAACTACACATGGTTGATGATATTACTAGTTATCTAGCGTTTCCTGCGTTGCATATAATCGATGCGGTGCGTATCATTGCTCCAATGTGTACCTAACCATAAACATCAATGTCTTTCTTAAAATCAATACACAGAAGTATATATTTTTAAACCTGCATATTTAGCTAAAAGAAATCCAGGTTAGCAGGCAATATTAACCAGGTGAAATTGTGTCACTTCTCTTGCGTTCATTGCACGCAGAGTCAGTGTATATGCAACAGTTTGGGCTGCCTAATTTGCCAGAATTTTACGTAATTATGACATAACATTGAAGGTTGTGCAATGTAACAGGAATATTTAGACTTATGGATGCCACCCGTTAGATAAAATACGGAACGGTTCCGTATTTCACTGAAAGAATAAACGTCTTGTTTCCGGATTCGACCATATTAATGACCTAAGGCTCGTATTTCTGTGTGTTATTATGTTATAACTAATAATGTCTATGATTTGATAGAGCAGTCTGACTGAGCGATGGTAGGCAGCAGCAGGCTCGTAAGCATTCATTCAAACAGCACTTTCGTGCGTTTTGCCAGCAGCTCGTTTTTGTGCTTCAAGCATTGCACTGTTTATGACTTCAAGCCTATCAACTCCCGAGATTAGGCTGGTGTAACCGATGTGAAATGGCTAGCTAGTTAGCGGGGTGCGCGCTAATAGCGTTTCAAATGTCACTCGCTCTGAGACTTGGAGTGGTTGTTCCCCTTTCTCTGCATGGGTAACGCTGCTTCGAGGGTGGCTGTTGTCGATGTGTTCCTGGTTCGAGCCCAGGTAGGAGCGAGGAGAAGCTATACTGTTACACTGGCAATACTAAAGTGCCTATAAGAACATCCAATAGTCAAAGGTTAATGAAATACAAATGGTATAGAGAGAAATAGTCCTATAATTCGTATAATAACTACAACCTAAAACTTCTTACCTGGGAATATTGAAGACTCATGTTAAAAGGAACAACCAGCTTTCATATGTTCTCATGTTCTGAGCAAGGAACTTAAAAGTTAGCTTTCTTAAACGTTAGCTCTCCAACATTTTGTTTTTGCATTATTTATACCAAATTGAATATGTTTCATTATTTATTTGAGGCTAAATTGATTTTATTGATGTATTATATTAAGTTAAAAGAAGTGTTCATTCAGTATTGTTGTAATTGTCATTATTACAAATAAATGAATAAAAATCGGCCGATTAATCGGTATCGGCTTTTTTGGTACTCTAATAATCGGTATCGGTATCGGCGTTGAAAAATCATAATCGGTCGGCCTCTAATAGTGAAGCACCTGATTGAGTTGGGTGCGCAATTGCGCAGGTACTTTCCCGAAACGGATGACACAAACAACTGGATTTGATATCCCTTTCATGCCCTGCCTCCAGTCCACTTACCGATATCTGAAAAGAGAGCCTCATCGAAATTGCAACAAGTGGTTCTGTGAAAATTGTATTTAATCAGGAGACACTGACAGATTTCTGGATTGGGCTGCGTTCAGAGTATCCTGCCATGGCCAATTGTCACGACCTCCGCCGAAGTTGGTGCCTCTCCATGTTCGGGCTGCGTTCGGCGGTCGTCGTCACCAGCTTTCTAACTGCCACCAATCTACCTTTCTTTTTCCATTTGTTTTGTCTTGATTGTACACACCTGGTTCCCATTATGTTATAATTTATTCCCCATTTAACCCTCTAGTTCCCACATGGTTTTGTGCGTGTTTGTTCAAGACTTCTGTGAGCAAGTGTGTTTTCCCTGCGTGGAGATGTTGTTTCTTTTCGAGTAAAGTACGTCTTCTACTCAGTTCTGTGTCCTGCGCCTGACTCCGTCCTAACCGCTGCACATTGACACATATTGCGCTGTTAAGACACTGATGCTCTTTGGAACCACGTACCTATGTGAGAGTGGATTCTCGGCCCTCACTAGCATGAAAACTAAATACAGGCACAGACTGTGTGTGGAAAATGATTTAACCTCTTATGGCTGCAAGGGAAATTATTGAGTAGCCAGAAAAAAGGTGCCCATTTCAAACGGCCTCGTACTCAATTCTTGCTCGTACAATATGCATATTATTTATTACCTTTGGATATAAAACACCTTCTAGTTTCTAAAACAGGTTTAATTATTTCTCTAAGTGAAACATAACTCTTTTTACAGCCCATTTTCTGGAAAAAGTGAATTTTCCAAGAAGCTATGTCTCTCTTCAAGATACTCTCTATAAAAGGCCTTGGCACTTGGGACTGTACAAACACGTCACACATCTTCCCCTGGTTGTCATGCGGAAGTGAGAGAAAAAAGGACTTGATTATCTCTGTCAGGGACTGAAAGGAACCTCTTTGAGTGATAAGTGCGCACTTTATAATTTTTTCTGGGCGCGAAGTAGGAACTGGACCGCGCTCCTGGAAAACACTCGTTATAGGTGAATATGACCTCCAGCTTCGATTTTCTTTGATACATGTCACAAAATCATCCTAAAGTATGTTTTTTCAATATACTTTAATTATATTATTGAAATTTATTCTGGACTTTAGACGTGATGCGACGCAAGAATTTTGTCAAGACGGAGAGGTTAGCATGGCATGGCCAGTGTGTCATGCTAATTCAACAGGGACATCGTTCGTTCTAGGTCCAAATGAACACGGTTCTGAACAAAGGACCCTTTGGAGAACATTCTGATGGAAAATCAACAAAGATAAGGACCCAATTTGGGATGCTTTTTCATATATCTGTCGAACTGTGCTATCGCTAGCGTTTGACTAGAATCAATGCTGCTGTGTGCTAGCTATTGTAGTAAGCTAATATAACGATATATTGTGTTTTCGCTGTAAAACACTTCAGAAATCGGAAATATTGTCTGTATTCACAAGATCTTTCTCTTTCATTAGCTATCCACCATATATTTTTCTGAAATCTTTTCTGATGTGAAATTAGAAGTAGACGTTGGTGTCTGTTTTCTCTGGCTACTGCCGTGCGATTTCTTACTGTAGCTATGATGGTAGCAGTAATGTAAAACTGATTTATAGCTAAAATATGCATTTTTTTTGAACAAAACATAGATTTATTGTGTAACATGTTATAGGACTGTCATCTGAGGGAGTTTTTTCTAGGTTATTTAGGTTAGTTCTAGGTTAGTTAGGTTGGCTTTGCATGCTAGCTGCATGCTAGCTGCATGCTACCGGTGCTGTGAAAAATATGTCTCTCTTTTTGTATTTGGTGGTGAGCTAACATGAATATATGTGGTGTTTTCGCTGTAAAACATTTAAAGAATCTGAAATATTGTCTGTATTCACAAGATCTTTCTCTTTCATTAGCTATCCACCATATATTTCTCTGAAATGTTTTCTGAAGTGTAATAAGGTAGTTGACGTTGGTGTCTGTATTTTCTCTGGCTACTCCCGTGCGATTTCTTACTGTAACTATGATGGTAGCAGTAATGTAAAACTGATTTATAGCTAAAATATGCATTTTTTTTGAACAAAACATAGATTTATTGTGTAACATGTTATAGGACTGTCATCTGAGGTAGTTTTTTCTAGGTTATTTAGGTTGGTTCTAGGTTAGTTAGGTTGGCTTGTGCATGCTAAATGCAGCCTACTTGTGCTGTGAAAAATGTCTTTCTGTCTTTTTTTATTTGGTGGTGACCTAACATAAATATATGTGGTGTTTTCTCTGTAAAACATTTAAAAAATCGGACATGTTGGCTGGATTGACAAGATGTTTATCTTTCAAATGCTGTATTGGACTTGTTAATGTGTGAAAGTTAAATATTTTACAAAAATAGATTTTGAATTTCGCGCTCTGCACTTGGACAGGCTGTTGTCATATTGATCCCGATGTCGGGCTTGCAGCCTGAAGAAGTTTTAAGACAGAC
Source organism: Salvelinus alpinus (assembly GCF_045679555.1). Classification (NCBI taxonomy): domain Eukaryota; kingdom Metazoa; phylum Chordata; class Actinopteri; order Salmoniformes; family Salmonidae; genus Salvelinus; species Salvelinus alpinus. The sequence continues at coordinate 12,568,504 of NC_092104.1, read as the reverse complement.
TCACTCCAATACAACCCAACATTGAGTTATGTGCATCCTTTCAAGCACACTCTTCTCATTAACCTGTGGTGAGTAATTCACAATCTTTAATGAACAAATACGTTTTTATATGTAAGATGGCTAAATAAAGAGCAAAATTATTGATTATTATTTGTGCCCTGGTCCTATAAGAGCTCTTTGTCACTTCCCACGAGCCGGGTTGCGACAACAACTCATTCTTATGTTTAATAAATGTATCGTAAATTGTGTGTGTGGCAGGCTTACAATGATGGCAAAAAACAACATTTTGTGAGTGCGCTGACCCTTCTGCTGGAGGGGGTATGCAGCTGGAGGTTGAATGTTTGAAGAGGTACGGGAATATAAAAGTTTGTGAACCACTGTTCTAGATCAACAATACCTATATTCACTTTGCTGTAGATCAACAACACATATTTTCAGTTTGATCTAGATCAACAGCACATATATTCAGTTTGCTCTAGATCAACAGCACATATATTCAGTTTGCTCTAGATCAACAACACATATTTTCAGTTTGATCTAGATCAACAGCACATATTTTCAGTTTGATCTAGATCAACAGCACATATATTCAGTTTGCTCTAGATCAACAACACATATTTTCAGTTTGATCTAGATCAACAGCACATATATTCAGTTTGCTCTAGATCAACAACACATATTTTCAGTTTGATCTAGATCAACAACACATATATTCATTTTGATTTAGATCAACAGCACATATATTCAGTTTGATCTAGATCAACAGCACATATATTCCGTTTGATCTAGATCAACAGCACATATATTCAGTTTGCTCTAGATCAACAACACATATATTCATTTTTATCTAGATCAACAGCACATATATTCAGTTTGATCTAGATCAACAGCACATATATTCAGTTTGCTCTAGATCAACAACACATATATTCAGTTTGCTCTAGATCAACAACACATATATTCAGTTTGCTCTAGATCAACAACACATATATTCAGTTTGCTCTAGAGAAAACTGAATATGTGTTGTTGCTTCTCTTTGAAGTAGAAATAAGTCTGGCCTGACTTGTTTTCCAGGAAGCAGAACAATGACACCAAGCTGTGTCCAACAAATTGGTTTGAGTCATACCGAGTCAATGGCAGAGACCTCCCTGTGCTGGGGAGGGTGGGAGCCAACAACCATCTCCCCATTCCCCTGTAGCACAGCCAGCTGAATTAGATGGCTTAATAGTCTACTTTCCCACTGATACGGGTTGTCCCAAATGGTACCCTATTCCCTATAGAGTGCACTACTTTTGACCAGAGCCCTATGCACCCTGGTCAAAAGTAGTGCACTATAAAGGGTATAGGCTGCCATTTGGGACGCTGACTCTGACAGAGCCCCGAGCTGTGCTGCAGTTGTAACTAATCAAAACGGTGGCCACTGACTTTAAGAGAGGACACGAAGCTAGCAGAGCATGCTCTCAATAGGAGATGTTGTTAGGGGTGAGGGAGTGAGCCATGGTTGGGTGGAACCGTTATCTGGTGATTTTGTTCTAAATTGAAATGTTTAAAGCAGCGATTTGAGTGAAGACTAGCTCGACAACATGACACCATGCTGTGAATCACAAGGATTATCTAAGCCAGGGATGGGTAACTTTGATGGGGGTGGGGGCCACAAAAAATCTGAACTCATCATGAGGGGCTGTAGTGTATGGATGTGTATGTGTATGTGTGCTTACCCACATTCATACACATCCACAGCTAATTTCCTGCAATTCTATACATTTTGCCATAGGGTGTTTTCAGTTTTTAATATGATATCTGGGTGAGAGTGACTATCAAAATCAATGGGCCCCCCCAGTCGGTAATTAGATAGTTGGCTCGACTAACTTACAAATCAAAAACATGTTTGCTGACATGGGCTAATTGAGTGACTGTCAGTGACTGACACAACTGCTGATGCACAACCACATTTCTAAATTGCACTTTGTGTATTCTACTATTCTACCTAGCAACAGTAAGTTAAGATCTCGACTGATCATGAACAAATTATAATAATAATATTTTGGGAAATTGATCCGTGGTGAGCCAGTTGCCTATCCCTGATCTAAGCAGTGTGTGTTCTAGTGGTACGTGTGTGTAGGGAGAATCAATTACAAATATAATCCTGATCAAAATAATCTTCCAGGATTCCTGGAGTAGAATAGAAACAATAAAACTATATATATATATATATATATTATCCTCACAACACAATGCTTTATTTAAGCTAGTCAAACCAAGCCATCAGCATGTTGTTGGGAAGGTGGCTAGGCTTTAGAGAGAGAAGCTTTGTGAATAAAAGGCACCGCAGCAGTGGGGGAGAGATGAGACCAAAGCCCGGCCTTGATGAAGGGCTGAAACTACAGTATACAGGGAGGTGAGGTAAAGGAGAGGATGCCATTTTTAGGGCAGCACCAAGAGTTATAAATGATCATCTGATGTTTTCCATTACTCTCTGGGAAAATGTATTTGTCAAAAACAAAACAAAATAAAACACTGTGAAAATAAAAACACACACAGACAACAAACTGTAGCTTTAATTCAAGATCACAAAAACACGCCCAAAGGAACAATGTGCTCTTTACTGTAGAATCCGTACAGTAGACGACAGGGGAAGGTTAGTAGTATGGATTGTTGCAGTACTGTATGTAAGCTGTAAACAATGTACAGTTGAAGTCGGAAGTTTATATACACGTATGTTGAAGTAATTAAAACTCGTTTTAAACCACTCCACAAATGTATTGTTGACAAACTATAGTTTCGGCAAGTCAGTTAGGACATCTATATTGTGCATGACACAAGTCATTTTTCAAACAATTGTTTACAGACAGATTATTTAACTTATAACTCACTGTATCACAATTCCAGTGGGTCAGAAGTTTACAAACACTAAGTTGACTGTGCCTTTAATTAAACAGCTTGGAAAATTCCAGAAAATGATGTCATGGCTTTGGAAGCTTCTGATAGGCTAATTGGCATCATTTGTGTCAATTGGAGGCATACCTGTGGATGTATTTCAAGGCCTACCTTCAAACTCAGTGCCTCTTTGCTTGACATCATGAGAAAATCAAAAGTTGTAGACCTCCACAAGTCTGGTTCATCCTTGGGAGCAATTTCCAAATGCCTGAAGGTACCACGTTCATCTGTACAAACAATAATACGCAAGTATAAACACCATGGGACCACGCAGCCGCCATACCGCTCAGGAAGGAGACGCGTTCTGTCTCCTAGAGATGAACGTACTTTGGTGCAAAAACTGCAAATCAATCCCAGAACAACAGCAAAGGACCTTGTGAAGATGCTGGAGGAAACAGGTACAAAAGTATCTATATCCACAGTAAAACGAGTCCTATATCGACATAACCTGAAAGGCCGCTCAGCAAGGAAGAAGCTACTGCTCCAAAACCGCCATAAAAAAGCCAGACTACTTTTTGCATCTGCACACAGATCGTACTTTTGTCTGATGTCCTCTTGTCTGATGAAACAAAAATAGAACTGTTTGGCCATGATGACCATTGTTATGTTTGGAGGAAAAAGGGGGACGGTTGCAAGCCGAAGAACACCATCACAACCGTGATGCACGGGGTGGCAGCATCATGTTGTGGGGGTGCTTTGCTGCAGGAGGGACTGGTGCCCTTCACAAAATAGATAGCATCATGAGGGTGGAAAATTATGTGGATATATTGAAGCAACATCTCAAGACATCAGTCAGGAAGTTAAAGCTTGGTCACAAATGAGTCTTCCAAATGGACAATGACCCCAAGCATACTTCCAAAGTTGTGGCAAAATGGCTTAAGGACAACAAAGTCAAGGTATTAGAGTGGCCATCACAAAGCCCTGACCTCAATCCTACAGAAAATTTGCGGGCAGAACTGAAAAAGCATGTGCGAGCAAGGAGGCCTACCATCCAGATTTAGTTACACCAGCTCTGTCAGGAGGAATTGGCCAACATTCACCCAACTTATTGTGGGAAGCTTGTGGAAGGCCACCCGAAACGTTTGACCCAAGTTAAACAATTTAAAGACAATGCTGCCAAATACTATTTGAGTGTATGTAAACTTGTGAGCCACTGGGAATGTGATGAAAGAAATAAAAGCTGAAATAAATAATTTTCTCTTCAATTATTCTGACATTTCACATTCTTAAAATAAAGTGGTGATCCTAACTGACCTAATACAGGGCATTTTTACTCTGATTAAATGTCAGGAATTGTGAAGAACTGAGTTTAAATGCATTTGGTTAAGGTGTATGTAAACTTCCAACTTTAACTGTATGTACAGTAGCTTATTTGTTGCACTGATTAACTTATGTTTAAAAATAGTTCAGAATGATACAACATAAAACTGACATGAAACAGATTTGTAATAGTCTAAGAAATGTTTTCATTGCTCTAGTTAATTTATCCTTTGTCACGACTTCCGCCGAAGTTGGCTCCCCTGCCTGGTCGGGCGGTGCTCGGCGGTCGTCGCCACTGTCCTACTAGCCGCCACCGATCCCTTTTTCGTTTGTCTGTTTGTTTTGTCTTATTAGTTTCACCTGTGTTTCTGTTTTCGGTTAATGAGCTTCCCTATATTTAGTAGGTAGACCTGCCCTTGTTTTGTGCGGGATTGTCTTTATGTTACGTGTGTGTTTTAGGTAGAGGTGTATTATTTTTTCCTATTTTCTTGGCACCCTGTGTTTTGGGTTATCAAGTTGTTCTCTACACCCTGTATGTTTGGGCTTATCATTTTTTGTGTGCAATAGTAAAAGGAGCACTTTTCCCAAGTGGAACTCTCTGCGTCTGATTCCTTCACCCACCTAGTCCCGCGTGACATCCTTGCTGTTTTCCTTTCTATTTGATATGCCTCCCCATCTTCCCCCTCTGAATGCCCTGTCTCTTCCCTCCCTCCCTCTCTTCCCTCCCTCCCTTCCCTCCTCTCTTTCATCCTCTCCACCCGCCTGTCTTCCCTCCATTCTTCTCACAACAACACCAGATCTTTTTTTATGAGACAAACGCACTGTTGCCCTCATATCTATTTCTTAATGTGCTAATATTGCCTTTTCCTCTAATAAAACAGCTAAACATGTATATTATCTTCTGCATGCTATCATCATAATGTCTCATGAGCCTAAATGTAGGATCTAAATTCGATGTAAAATGTAAAACTTGTAGTGTATTTGAGGTTTAAAAAAGCTTCAAAAGATTGTAATTTCCACTTTGAAATTTCAGACTTAATTTTCTCTTACGAAAAGTGCATCAACCCCTACGAAAATGTCCATTAATTATAATCCACATAGTAATTTATGTTTCCTGTTGCTGCAGGATTCTTTTCCTTCTGTAGAAAACTGGCTCAAATTAGGTTATTGTTTTTTTTTTTAATGGAAGTTGGGTTTGATGGCTTTGAGAATGAACGACACTGATCAGTAAAACTTCCCCATGTCCTACTGAACTCTAGGCTTATTTGTAATTATATTAAAAGTCATTATATTAGTCCGAATAACCCGAAAATATGTTTTTTATTATTATTTTATCCTGACATGTTTTCTGTTGTCAACTACTGGTCGATGAAACGCAGACAGTGATCTTGATCTGAGTGAGTCAGACTAGACCCCAAAGCTGTGTGCTGGAAAAACTTGGTAGAGCATGGGTGGAATAGGCATTGTGGTACTCAGACCTTAAAACGTAGTATTAAAACCTCTCTGGGATATGTGGGACGCTAGCGTCCCAACTGGCCAACATCCAGTGAAAATGCAGAGCGCCAAATTCAAATAAATTACTATAAAAATGAAACTTTCATGAAATCACACATGCAATACACCAAATTAAAGCTACACTTGTTGTGAATCCAGCCAACGTGTCAGATTCTAAAACCAGCACCCCAGCAAACAAACACAGACCATCATATTTCAACCCCCCAGGCGCGACACAAAACGCAGAAATAAAGATATAATTCATGCCTTACCTTTGACGAGCTTCTTCTGTTGGAACTCCAATATGTCCCATAAACATCACAAATGGTCCTTTTGTTCGATTAATTCCGTCGATATATATCCAAAATGTCAATTTATTTGGCGCGTTTGATCTAGAAAAACACCGGTTCCAACTCGCGCAACATGACTACAAAGGTTACCTGTAAGCTTTGTCCAAACATTTCAAACTACTTCCTAATACAACTTTAGGTATTTTTTACGTAAATAATCGATAAAATTTAAGACGGGATATACTGTGTTCAATACCGGAGGCAGAAAATGTGTAGCGAGCCTCTGTGTAACGCGCTACTAACAAAGATTAAACTTCCCTCTAGCCTCGTTCTGAACAGTGCTACTTCTTCATTTCTCAAAGGAAAAACCTCAACCAATTTCTAAAGACTGTTGACATCCAGTGGAAGCGATAGGAACTGCAAGAAAGTCGATTAGAAATCGGGATTCCCAATGAAACCTCATTGAAAAGAGAGTTACCTCAAAAAAAGAAATTCTGAATGGTTTGTCCTCGGGGTTTCGCTTGCCAAATAAGTTCTGTTATACTCACAGACATGATTCAAACAGTTTTAGAAACTTCAGAGTGTTCTCTATACCAATCTACTAATACTATGCATATCTTAGCTTCTGGGCATGAGTAGCAGGCAGTTTAATTTGGGCACGCTTTTCATCCAAAATTCCGAATGCTGCCCCCTATCCTAGAGAAGTTAACCACCACAGGTGGTTCCCCGCGGGACGGTTGAGCTAATGTAGGCTAATATGATAAGCATGAGGTTGTAATTAACAAGAACATTTACCAGGACAAAGACATATCGGATATTGGCAGAAGGCGAGAGGCACAGGCGAGAATGGACCATTTTAATTGGACCGTTTTAATTGGACCATATTAAATGGACCATTTTAATTGGACCGTTTTATTTGGACCTTTTTAATTGGACTGTTTTTAATGGACCGTTTTAACAAAAATGGATGTGTGGATGAGTCTGTCTGTCTGTCTGTCTGTCTGTCTGTCTGTCTGTCTGTCTGTCTGTCTGTCTGTCTGTCTGTCTGTCTGTCTGTCTGTCTGTCTGTCTGTCTGTCTGTCTGTCTGTCTGTCTGTCTGTCTGTCTGTCTGTCTGTCTGTCACTCTGTCTGTCTGTTACTCTGTGTGTGTCTTTATGTGTGCAAGCGTGCGTCTATGTGTGTGTTTATATCAGTGGTGGTGCGCACCGTTTAGGATGATTGAGGTCGATTTTTGGTATGTTTATCCCTGTTTTGTTCCATTTACTTCCGTTTCAGAAACATTTTTCAACAGAAATGGCGGAATGAATACACCCCGATCACACGTAAACACAGTTCACTTTCATAGCAGCCAAGTTGTATTTCTTCTTGCATCTATGCACTCTCCTCCTCACCTTTTCCCTTTGCTTGTGGACTTCAATGCACAATACATCAGCTGTATGTGACCACCCCAAAAAAACATTACGAGCCAAACCATGTCATAACCGCTACACACAGCCTACATCGTAGTCACCATATTAGCTAAAGTAACGTCATAGTCAACATAGCTAATAGAACTAATGAATTAGTAAACCCGCTACAATCATGCAGTAACTTTACAGTGTACAGTCAGTAAGCAGTTCAGCAAGCAGTTTAGCAGGTTCATCGGTGGGACCCAGGGGCAATAGATTTGTAAAACCAAAAGCTTACCTTGACTTGAAAGAGTTCCAGTGTTGTGTTGGATAGTCATAGCCAGCTAGCTAACATAGCATCTCTCTGTTTGAGCCGGGTGTTTGAGTAGGCTAAACTACCTAGCCAGCTGCATTTGCTAACTAAGTAAGTGAAAAGTGAAATAAATGACGAAATATCTCTCTCACTCTCTCTTTCTTGCTTCTTCATTTTGGAAGAAATTAATTTGTTCAAAACTGTTAAACTATTGTCATTGTCTCTCTTTGAGTCAAATACTCACCACATGATATTCACTGCAGTGGTAGCTAGCTGTAGCTTATGCTTTCAGAACTAGATTAATTCTCTGATCCTTTCATTGGGTGGACAACACGTCAGTTCACGCTGCAAGAGCTCTGATTGGTTGGAGGACGTCTTCTGGAAGTTTCTGTGTAAGTCTATGGAAGGGGGTGAGAACCAAAGTCAATGTACCCAGAGGGGGACAGAAGCTAGCTGTCCTCCGGCTACACCATGAAGCTACCCTACAGAGTGCTGTTGAAGTTACTGTAGACCTTCATTGCAAAACAGTATGTATGACTATATAATTTGGTGACGTGAATATATTTAGTATAGTTTTATCTAAAAAGGGTCACTTTTCAAAAGTGTTACTATTTGTATTTGTAGGAAATTCACTGAGGAGGATAGTCCTCCCCTTCCTCATCTGAGGAGCCTCCAACTGTGTATATACTGTATGTATGCTTGAGTGCGAGTGTGTATGAATATGTGAGTGAGGGCGTGTGTGTGTGTACAGTGAGGGAAAAAAGTATTTGATCCCCTGCTGATTTTGTACGTTTGCCCACTGACAAATAAATTATCAGTCTGTAATTTTAATGGTAGGTTTATTTGAACAGTGAGAGACAGAATATCAACAAAAAAATCCAGAAAAACGCATGTCAAAAATTTTATAAATTTATTTGCATTTTAATGAGGGAAATAAGTATTTGACCCCTCTGCAAAACATGACTTAGTACTTGGTGGCAAAACCCTTGTTGGCAATCACAGAGGTCAGATGTTTCTTGTAGTTGGCCACCAGGTTTGCACACATCTCAGGAGAGATTTTGTCCCACTCCTCTTTGCAGATCTTCTTCAAGTCATTAAGGTTTCGAGACTGACGTTTGGCAACTCGAACCTTCAGCTCCCTCCACAGATTTTCTATGGGATTAAGGTCTGGAGACTGGCTAGGCCACTCCAGGACCTTAATGTGCTTTTTCTTGAGCCACTCCTTTGTTGCCTTGGCCGTGTGTTTTGGGTCATTGTCATGCTGGAATACCCATCCACGACCCATTTTCAATACCCTGGCTGAGGGAAGTAGGTTTTCACCCAAGATTTGACGGTACATGGCCCCGTCCATCGTCCCTTTGATGCGGTGAAGTTGTCCTGTCCCCTTAGCAGAAAAACACCCCCAAAGCATAATGTTTCCACCGCCATGTTTGACGGTGGGGATGGTTTCTTGGGGTCATAGGCAGCATTCCTCCTCCTCCAAACACGGCAAGTTGAGTTGATGCCAAAGAACTCCATTTTGGTCTCATCTGACCACAACATGTTCACCCAGTTGTCCTCTGAATCATTCAGATGTTCATCGGCAAACTTCAGACGGGCATGTATATGTGCTTTCTTGAGCAGGGGGACCTTGCGGGCGCTGCAGGATTTCAGTCCTTCACGGCGTAGTGTGTTACCAATTGTTTTCTTGGTGACTATGGTCCCAGCTGCCTTGAGATCATTGACAAGATCCTCCTGTGTAGTTCTGGGCTGATTCCTCACCATTCTCATGATCATTGCAACTCCACGAGGTGAGATCTTGCATGGAGCCCTAGGCCAAGGGAGTTTGACAGTTCTTTTGTGTTTCTTCCATTTGCGAATAATCGCACCAACTGTTGTCACCTTCTCACCAAGCTGCTTGGCAATGGTCTTGTAGCCCATTCCAGCCTTGTGTTGATCTACAATCTTGTCCCTGACATCCTTGGAGAGCTCTTTGGTCTTGGCCATGGTGGAGAGTTTGGAATCTGATTGATTGATTGCTTCTGTGGACAGGTGTCTTTTATACAGGTAAGAAACTGAGATTAGGAGCACTCCCTTTAAGAGTGTGCTCCTAATCTCAGCTCGTTACCTGTATGAAAGACACCTGGGAGCCAGAAATCTTTCTGATTGAGAGGGGGTCAAATACTTATTTCCCTCATTAAAATGCAAATCAATTTATAACGTTTTTGACATGCGTTTTTCTGGATTTTTTTGTTGTTATTCTGTCTCTCACTGTTCAAATAAACCTACCATTAAAATTATAGACTGATCATTTCTTTGTCAGTGGGCAAACGTACAAAATCAGCAGGGGATCAAATACTTTTTTCCCTCACTGTATATGTGAAAGTGTGTGTGAGGCAAGGAGCAGTAGGACAGTTTTAATACTGCACCACATGCCCTTTGGGAAGCCCAGACTGTTTACAGTGCAGATATTAATACTGCACCACATGCCCGCTGTGAAGCACGTAACGTTAACTGTGCAGATATTAATACTGCAACACATGCTCTCTGGGAAGCCGGGACTGTTACCATGGCCATATTAATACTGCACCACATACCTTCTGGGAAACCTGGACTGTTAACCATGCAGATATTAATACTGCACCACATGCCTTCTGGGAAACCTGGACTGTTAACCATGCCCGCATTAATACTGCACCACATGCCTTCTGGGAAACCTGGACTGTTAACACTGCAGATATTAATACTGCACCACATTCCCTCTGGGAAGCCTGGACTGGTAACCATGCAGATATTAATACTGCACCACATGCCCTCTGAGAATCCTGGAACGTTAACCATGCAGATATTAATACTGCACCACATGCCCTCTGGGAAGCCCAGAACGTTAACCCTGCCCATATTAATACTGCACCACATGTCCTCTGGGAAGCCCAGAACGATAACCCTGCAGATATCAATACATTACCACATGTCCTCTGGGAAGCCCGGAACAATAACCCTGCAGATATTAATACTGCACCACATGCCCTCTGGGAAGCCTGGACTGGTAACCGTGCAGATATTAATACTGCACCACATGCCTTCTGGGAAACCTGGACTGTTAACCATGCCCATATTAATACTGCACCACATGCCTTCTGGGAAACCTGGACTGTTAACCATGCAAATATTAATACTGCACCACAGGTCCTCTGGGAAGCCCGGAACAATAACCCTGCAGATATTAATACTGCACCACATGCCCTCTGGGAAGCCTGGACTGGTAACCGTGCAGATATTAATACTGCACCACATGCCCTTTGGGAAGCCAAGACTGTTTACCGTGCAGATATTAATACTGCATCACATGCCCACTGTGAAGCCCGTAACGTTAACCGTGCAGATATTAATACAGTACCACATGCCCTTTGGGAAGCCCTGACTGTTAACCCTGCAGATATTAATAATGCACCACATGTCCTCTGGGAAGCCGGGGAACGATAACCCTGCAGATATTAATACTGCATCACATGCCCTCTGGGAAGCCCAGAACATTAAACATGTATATATTTATAGCGCACCACATGCCCTCTCGGAAGCCCAGAACGTTAAACATGTATATATTTATACCGCACAACATGCCCTCTGGGAAGCACGGAACGTTAAACATACATCTATTAATACTGTTCCACATGACCTTTGGGAAGCACAGACTGTTAACCGTGCATATTTTAATACTGCACCACATGCCCTCAGTGAAGCCCGGACCGTTAACCAAGCAGATATTTTAATACTGTACCACATGCCCTCTGGGAAGCCCGGAATGTTAACACTGCAGATATTAATACTGCACCACATGCCCTCTGGGAAGCCCGTAACGTTAACCCTGTAGATATGATTTCTGCACCACATGCCCGCTGTGAAGCCCAGAATGTTTACTGTGCAGATATTAATTCTGCACCACATGCCCTCTGGGAAGCCGGGACAGTTAACCATGCCCATTATTTATTCTGCACCACATGCCTTCTGGGAAATCTGGACTGTTAACCATGCAGATATTAATACTGCACCACATGCCCTCTGAGAAGCCCGGAACGTTAAACGTGCATATATTAATACTGCACAACATGCCCTTTGGGAAACCCTGACTGTTAACCCTGCATATATTAATAATCCACCACATGTCCTCTGGGAAGCCCGGGAACGATAACCCTGCAGATATTAATACTGCACCACATCCCCCCTGGGAAGCCCAGAACGTTAAACATGTATATATTTATACCGCACCACATGCCCTCTGTGAAGCCCAGAACGATAACCCTGCCGATATTAATACTGCACCACATCCCCTCTGGGAAGCCCAGAACGTTAAACATGTATATATTTATACCGCACCACATGCCCTCTGGGAAGCTCGGAACGTTAAACATACATCTATTAATACTGCACCACATGCCCTCTGTGAAGCCCGGATTGTTAACTGTGCAAATATTAATACTGCACCCCATGCCCTCTGGGTAGCCTGGACCGTTAACCCTGGATACAGATTTTACAGCTGGTGAAATTAAGTACATCCATTTCCCATACAGCCCCCAGGATGATGTGAGTCTGTAGGACCAGGATATGAGGCTCTGAGGCTCTTTCAAATCGAGGATACAAGGCTCTGAGTCTCTGTTCTACTGAGTTTTGTGTCTCCCCCTGTCTCCCTGTCATAACAGAGTCCCTGTCTCCCTGTCATAACAGAGTCCCTGTCTTCTTGTCATAGCAGAGTCCCTGTCTCTCTGTCATAACAGAGTCTCTGTCTTCCTGTCATAATAGAGTCTCTGTCTTCCTGTCATGACAGAGTCTCTGTCTTCCTGTCATAACAGAGTCCCTGTCTCCTTGTCATAACATAGTTTCTGTCTTCCTGTCATAAAATAGTCTCTGTCTTCCTGTCATAGCAGAGTCCCTGTCTCTCTGTCATAACAGAGTCTCTGTCTTCCTGTAATAACAGAGTCTCTGTCTTCCTGTCATAACAGAGTCTGTCTTCCTGTCATGACAGAGTCTCTGTCTTCCTGTCATAACAGAGTCCCTGTCTCCTTGTCATAACATAGTTTCTGTCTTCCTGTCATAAAATAGTCTCTGTCTTCCTGTCATAGCAGAGTCTCTGTCTCTCTGTCATAACAAAGTCTCTGTCTTCCTGTAATAACAGAGTCTCTGTCTTCCTGTCATAACAGAGTCTCTGTCTTCCTGTCATAACAGAGTCTCTGTCTTCTTGCCATAACAGAGTCTCTGTCTTCCTGTCATAACAGAGTCTCTGTCTTCCTGTCATAACAGAGTCTCTGTCTTCCTGTCATAACAGAGTCTCTGTCTTCCTGTCATAACAGAGTCTCTGTCTTCCTGTCATAACAGAGTCTCTGTCTTCCTGTCATAACAGAGTCTCTGATTAGAAGAAGTGATTAATACTTCAGCTTTTCCTTTCTTAAACTGTACCTGTGTTATGTGTTGTGTGTGTTCTGTGTTCTGTGTTCTTTGTGTTTGTGTTTGTGTGTACATTCATGCGTGCCTGCCTGAATGTGTGCGTGTGTTTATGTGTGTGTGTGTGTGTGTGTGTGAAACTGAATGTGTGTGCTACTTTGGCTGATTAAAGGGTTTTAATAATCGGCTTACAGCAGCTACCATACAAACTCAGCAGTTTTTCTTGTCTCTATCTGCAGGGCAAAAAACATTATTATTTACAGAACTAGCATGCAGCTCTCTGTTGATAGGGGGAATAAATGATATGTATTGTTGTATTGTGGATTATGATTTTGACACCCTGGAGCAATCAGGGAAACAACTGTCCCAGTGTAGATGGTTAACCCATTACAGCAATTGGGAGACGGATGTTGAGGAAAGAGGCATTGGGGCTACCTGGGGAGACAGATGGGGAGGAAAGAGGTATTGGGTCTACCTGGGGAGACAGATGGGGAGGAAAGAGGCATTGGGTCTACCTGGGGAGACAGATGGGGAGGAAAGAGGCATTGGGTCTAACTGGGGAGACAGATGGGGAGGAAAGAGGCATTGGGGCTACCTGGGGAGACAGATGGGGAGGAAAGAGGCATTGGGTCTACCTGGGGAGACAGATGGGGAGGAAAGAGGCATTGGGTCTAACTGGGGAGACAGATGGGGAGGAAAGAGGCATTGGGGCTACCTGGGGAGACAGGTGGGGAGGAAAGAGGCATTGGGTCTACCTGGGGAGACAGATGGGGAGGAAAGAGGCATTGGGTCTAACTGGGGAGACGGATGGGGAGGAAAGAGGCATTGGGTCTACCTGGGGAGACAGATGGGGAGGAAAGAGGCATTGGGTCTACCTGGGGAGACAGATGGGGAGGAAAGAGGCATTGGGTCTAACTGGGGAGACAGATGGGGAGGAAAGAGGCATTGGGGCTACCTGGGGAGAGAGATGGGGAGGAAAGAGGCATTGGGTCTAACTGGGGAGACAGATGGGGAGGAAAGAGGCATTGGGTCTACCTGGGGAGACAGATGGGGAGGAAAGAGGCATTGGGTCTAACTGGGGAGACAGATGGTGAGGAAAAAGGCATTGGGTCTACCTGGGGAGACAGATGGGGAGGAAAGAGGCATTGGGTCTACCTGGGGAGACGGATGGGGAGGAAAAAGGCATTGGGTCTACCTGGGGAGACGGATGGGGAGGAAAGAGGCATTGGGTCTACCTGGCGAGACAGATTAAAGGAAAGAGGCATTGGGTCTACCTGGGGAGACAGATGGGGAGGAAAGAGGTATTGGTTCTACCTGGGGAGACAGATGAGGCATTGGGTCTACCTGGGGAGACGGATGGGGAGGAAAGAGGCATTGGTTCTACCTGGGGAGACAGATGGGGAGGAAAGAGGCATTGGTTCTACCTGGGGAGACGGATGGGCAGACATTAGCAAACAAGAGCGGTGGGCTACATGGTAGTTTCCATGCCTCAAAGATTCAGCTCAAACTGTGTTTGCACACACACACACACACACACACACACACACACACACACACACACACACACACACACACACACACACACACACACACACACACACACACACACACACACACACACACACACACACACACACACACACACACACACACACACACACACAAGCGCACACACACGCACACACACACACACAAGCGCGCACACACGCGCACACACACGCGCACACACAGTAGCTGGTTGGAATCCTTTGACAGAAACACTGCATTGAGAGCAGTTCTTTAAACACAGCCTCTCTCTCCTGTTACTAGCAGGTCTCCCAGGATTAGTGGAAGCAAAATCAATGCCCTCTGCGGTCTAAAGCTATCACAGTGAGCTATCTGCAGCAGATAGTAGCACCGCCAGCAGCAGCTCCTCTCTACACAACACAGAGACTACAGACCTCAGGGGATAGATCTTAACAGATGTGTAGCTCATTAACACCTGTCTATGGTTGTACAGGAGGGTATTCATCTCACTGATAATTTCATATGGATTCATATCACCCCACATGATTAATAACACACACACCCATACACACACACCTTCCTCCCTCTGCTGTTTCTCATGGAAAATCTAGCTACACAACATGACCAAAAGTATGTGGACACCTGCTTGTTGAAAATCTCATTCCAAAATCATGCGGTTTAATATTGCTGCTATAACAGCCTTCACTCTTCTGGGAAGGCTTTCCACTAGATGTTGGAACATTGCTGAGGGGACATGCTTCCATTCAGCCACAAGAGCATTAGTGAGGTCGGGCACTGATGTTGGGCGATTAGGCCTGGCTCGCAGTCGCCGTTCCAATTCATCCCAAAGGATGTTCAATGGGGTTGAGGTAAGGGCTCTGTGTAGGCCAGTCAAGTTCTTCCTCACCGATCTCGACAAATCATTTCGGTATGGACCTCGCTTTGTGCCCAGGGGTAATTGTCATGCTCAAACAGGAGAGGGCCTTCCCCAAACTGTTGCCACAAAGTTGGAAGTACAGAAACTTCTATAATGTCATTGTATGCAGTAGCGTTAAGATTTCCCTTCACTGGAAGTAAGGGACAGATGCATCTATGGTGCCAGCACTTGGCGATGATGTGATGGAGTCCTGACCGACAGACAGGCTTGATACTGACGTCTCTGAATGGAGAGAGACCAGGCACTCAACCCATCCACAATGTGCGACTGAAGGTGATAACTAATAATACAATACAGCAGAAATGTCCAGTATTTGCAACACCCTTTTCATTCCATGCATCATTGTTGAACTCTGCCTCAACTATATCTATTTCTACAGATGGAGAGGACTGTAGAGGTTTCGCCAGACGCCAGCCTCGGTCGTTTGATGGGGAGACCATAATTGGGTAAGTTTTACCTGACCAGTTCAAAATCCAACATAGTAGCTGTTTGTGTGTCAGATATTACCTATCCTAACTGCCATTGGTAATAGAACAACGTGTGTTCACAGAAACATGTATGGAGCCAGCAACATAGAGACTTGCAAGATGATGTGATGAAGACCAGACTGACAGAGGGACTTGATACTGATGTCTCTGAATTGAGAGAGACCTGTCTATTCTGTGTATTCTGCACCAGGATCAGGTATCAGTCAATATGGGGAGGGAGAAACCCTGTGTATTCTGCACCAGGATCAGGTATCAGTCAATATGGGGAGGGAGAAACCCTGTGTATTCTGCACCAGGATCAGGTATCAGTCAATATGGGGAGGGAGAAACCCTGTGTATTCTGCACCAGGATCAGGTATCAGTTAATATGGGGAGGGAGAAACCCTGTGTATTCTGCACCAGGATCAGGGAATGCCTGTTTTATACGGGACACCACACAGGAAGGTATGACCACTCTGACATGTTTGCCAACGTAGCCCCATTACCACCAGACAAAATGCCGATAGGCACAGTATCTGTTTCATCTGGGAATGACAATGGAAGGTGAAAGGTACACATTGTTATATTAGCAGAACACCGATGCTATGGTATTATGTTAAGGGTTGTTTATTGTTCAAAACATTTAGTTTCGAATATCTACATAACTTCAGCAATTGCATTCTTCTCATATTACTCTGTAGGCTACTGACATATTCAAAGGTTCCTCCGGCATCTCACCATACATCTATCTGCCTGTAGTGATTGAACTCAATCTGCAGGAGGTTGGTTTGTTGTGATTGAGTGGGGAGTAACAGCTCTTAGTAAGGTTCTGACCGATGGGTGTGTCTTGGTGGTGGAGAGCACACACCGAAAATAAACACCTACATCAAACCACACCCCCAAGCCAACTCACATTTGGCTTCTGTCATGGCTGCCAGCATTTCTTGAGGAGCAAGACAAAAAACGATGCCAAATAAACGGGTGCAGCTTCCCTTTAAGCCCCTCAGTGTTTACTTCAGGACAGAATCCCATGAGCTCTGGATTCCTTGTTGAACTAGTGGCTCTCCTGGGACTGCAGCAGAGAGACAGTGAGCGATAGAGGAAGAGAAGACAAACAGAAGAGGAGAGGCTTTCAGCCTGCTCTAACATGACCAAAGTGGTTCCCATATGGAAAGCCATCGCCTTGATTGAACCACATTCGATCAGAACTCATCAGGTATTCACACAGCCACCCAGCTCTCCTCCTCCTCTCCTTTCATCCTCTCACCAGATAGAACAGCTCTGTCAGTCAGTGCCAAATGAGAGGCTCAGCCTATTGTAGCTCCATATCCCTGTCACATTTCAACATGACACAGTCTTTAACTTTCAGGGCCACTTTGTCTCCCAGGTAATGTATTATTCTCATGCTCAGCACAAAGGTGGAGGTCATAGTCATAGGGTGCATCCCACATGGCACCCTATTCCTAACATAGTACACTACATAAGGAAACAAGATGCCATTTGGGACGCAGGCATAGTCATACCTGGGCTTTGTCATCTCTCTCTCTCTCTCTCTCTCTCTCTCTCTCTCTCTCTCTCTCTCTCTCTCTCTCTCTCTCTCTCTCTCTCTCTCTCTCTCTCTCTCTCTCTCTCTCTCTCTCTCTTTTCCCCTTTACCCTCTTTCTCTCTCTCTCTCTCTTCCCGGATCTCTCTCTTTTCCCATCTCCCTCTCTTCCCGTCGCTCTCTCTCTCTCTCTCTCTCCCCCCCTCTCTTTATCTCTCTCTTTCTCTCTCTCTCTTCCCCATCTCTTTCTTTCCCCCTCTCCCTCTCTTCCCGTCGCTCTCTCCCCCCCTCTCTTTCTCTCTCTCTCTTTCCTCTCTCTCTTCCCCATCTCTTTCTTTCCCCCTCTTCCTCTCTTCCCTTCTCTCTCCCCCCCCCTCTATCTCTCTCTTCCCCCTCTCTCTCTTTCTCTCTCTTCTCTCTCTCTTCCCTCCCCCTCTCTCTCGCTCTCTTTCTCTCTTTCTCTCTCTTTTCCCCCCTCTCTCTCTCTTACTCCTACTCTCTCTCTCTCTCTCTCTTTCTCTCTCTCTCTCTCTCTTTCTCTCTCTTTCTCTCTCTTCTCTCTCTCTTCCCGCATCTCTCTCTTTTCCAATCTCCCTCTCTTCCCGTCGCTCTCTCCCCCCCTCTCTTTCTCTCTCTCTCTTTCCTCTCTCTCTTCCACATCTCTTTCTTTCCCCCTCTTCCTCTCTTCCCTTCTCTCTCTCTCTTCCCCCCTCTCTCTCTCTCTCTTCCCCCCTCTCTCTCTTTATCTCTCTTCTCTCTCTCTTCCCCTCTCTCTCTCTCTCTCTCTCTCTCTCTCTCTCTCTCTCTTCCCCTCCCTCTCTGTGCTGGACATACCGTATACCAGAGGGATGCATGTTTTTTCATGCAAATCAATACATACAGCATGCATGACCAACTGTAACCCCTAACAGCGTTGTGTTGTTTGACTGATGAATTATTCATGCAGCTATCTGATCCTTTGTGTGTTGATGTAATATGTTTTCCCCTCTTTTGTCATCATCAAAGCATGTGCTGACATGGGTTTCCATCCTGAGGGAGATGGCGATAGCCGCACCTGGCTTGCCTGCACATCATTCTTGGGTAATTGAAATGGATCGTATCAATCTGCTCCATCCAGTATAGTTCTGGAGATCACGGGACACAACAGGGCTAAGAGGAGATCAATAACTCAGGGAATGAGGAGTCTGGAGCAAAGACAGTCATTACGTTGAAGGTGAAAAAAAACAACATGTACAGCAGTTATAAAGCATCCTGGATTATTTATTGGTTATTTTATGGGGACCTTAAAGAGACTTGAATCAGCCATGAGGTTGTCACTACTCTACTAATCCCTTAGGCATATAGCAGGGTTGATGTATCTGTTAGTCCTCACGTCCACCCCTAACTCGGCAGTGAAGCACAGTGAATCATTTGGTTTGAATCATGTGCAGAGTAAAGTTTAGCTGTTAGCCGTCATGTGGCTATCAGCTGTGTTTACAGCTGTGAAGCAAAGCTCTACTGTTTGGACAGCTTCCTCTAACATATCATCCATCGTTGCTTCTCTAGTTTTCAACAGTCCCCCTAGCCTGAGATTGAATATCTTGGTCAAAGCTTATTCCCCAAAAATGTCCATCTTGTTGTTACACTGTTGCCAAACAACTGAAGTTGAGTAGGTTGTATAGTACGACTACTGACCACTATTGATGATCGATGATGCCCATGGACAGGCCAGAGGTTCAGAGGTTCTGTCCCATTTCATATGTCTCATTGCGATGAGCATGTGGGGACATTGATTACATCTGATTTGACAGGCTCATTGTCCACCCTCCCTCTCAAAAGCCTGCAAGTGATGAGAGAGCCAAGCCTATGGTTCGTAGCTTCAACCCCACAGCACACACACCAACTGATTAATGGACGGCTGAATGTATATTTCTTTCTCTTGCTTTGTTTGCTCTTTTCCGTATTATTATTATCTCTGAAAAGTTACCTAGGAAAGGACTGAAAATAGCCCATATTAATATATGTAGCCTTAGAAATAAGGTTAATGAAATCATTAGCTTGCTGACATCAGATAACATTGATGTATTAGCCATATCTGAGACTCACTTAGATAATTCATTTGATGATACAGCAGTAGCAATACAAGGATATACTGTAACATCTATAGAAGAGACAGGAATGCTTATGGGGTAGGTGTTTCTGTATATATGCAGACCCATATCCCTGTAATGCTTAGAGAAGATCTTATGTCAAGTGTTATTGAAGTGTTGCGGTTGCAGGTTCACCTGGCATATCGAAACCTTTTAATTTGGGGTGTTGCTATATGTCACCAAGTGCTAACAGTCAGTATCCAAATAATATGTGTGACTGGTTTTCATCAAGCTGCCCGCTCAAGAGCAAACTTCTTACTGTAACCAGTGGTTGAATTCTGTACTTTGGAGTACTTTAAATGAAATTATGAAATTAAATGAAATTCAAATCCATCTTTCATCGAATCAGATGGCTTATTCATCCCAAAATGAACTATTTGAAAGATTACCTCTTTAGCAAAGAGGGCAGACTTAGGAAGGAAATGCCAACAATGAACAGTGAGCCATCGTAGTCATGTATAAAAACATATACAGTGGGGAGAACAAGTATTTGATACACTGCCGATTTTGCAGGTTTTCCTACTTACAAAGCATGTAGAGGTCTGTAATGTTTATCATAGGTACACTTCAACTGTGAGAGACGGAATCTAAAACAAAAATCCAGAAAATCACATTGTATAATTTTTAAGTAATGAATTAGCATTTTATTGCATGACATAAGTATTTGATCACCTACCAACCAGTAAGAATTCCGGCTCTCACAGACCTGTTAGTTTTTCTTTTAGAAGCCCTCCTGTTCTCCACTCATGACCTGTATTAACTGCACCTGTTTGAACTCGTTACCTGTATAAAAGACACCTGTCCACACACTCAATCAAACAGACTCCAACCTCTCCACAATGGCCAAGACCAGAGAGCTGTGTAAGGACATCAGGGATAAAATTGTAGACCTGCACAAGGCTGGGATGGGCTACAGGACAATAGGCAAGCAGCTTGGTGAGAAGGCAACAACTGTTGGCGCAATTATTAGAAAATGGAAGAAGTTCAAGATGACGGTCAATCACCCTCGGTCTGGGGCTCCATGCAAGATCTCACCTCGTGGGGCATAAATGATCATGAGGAAGGTGAGGGATCAGCCCAGAACTACACGGCAGGACCTGGTCAATGACCTGAAGAGAGCTGGGACCACAGTCTCAAAGAAAACCATTAGTAACACACTACGCCGTCATGGATTAAAATCCTGCAGCGCACACAAGGTCCCCCTGCTCAAGCCAGCGCATGACCAGGCCCGTCTGAAGTTTGCCAATGACCATCTGGATGATCCAGAGGAGGAATGGGAGAAGGTCATGTGGTCTGATGAGACAAAAATAGAGCTTTTTGGTCTAAACTCCACTCGCCGTGTTTGGAGGAAGAAGAAGGATGAGTACAACCCCAAGAACACCATCCCAACCGTGAAGCATGGAGGTGGAAACTTCATTCTTTGGGGATGCTTTTCTGCAAAGGGGACAGGACGACTGCACCGTATTGAGGGGAGGATGGATGGGGCCATGTATCGCGAGATCTTGGCCAACAACATCCTTCCCTCAGTAAGAGCATTGAAGATGAGTCGTGGCTGGGTCTTCCAGCATGACAACGACCCGAAACACACAGCCAGGGCAACTAAGGAGTGGCTCCGTAAGAAGCATCTCAAGGTCCTGGAGTGGCCTAGCCAGTCTCCAGACCTGAACCCAATAGAAAATCTTTGGAGGGAGCTGAAAGTCCGTATTGCCCAGCGACAGCCCCGAAACCTGAAGGATCTGGAGAAGGTCTGTATGGAGGAGTGGGCCAAAATCCCTGCTGCAGTGTGTGCAAACCTGGTCAAGAACTACAGGAAACGTATGATCTCTGTAATTGCAAACAAAGGTTTCTGTACCAAATATTAAGTTCTGCTTTTCGGATGTATCAAATACTTATGTCATGCAATAAAATGCAAATTAATTACTTAAAAATCATACAATTTGATTTTCTGGATTTTTGTTTTAGATTCCGTCTCTCACAGTTGAAGTGTACCTATGATAAAAATTACAGACCTCTACATGCTTCGTAAGTAGGAAAACCTACAAAATCGGCAGTGTATCAAATACTTGTTCTCCTCACTGTATATTATGAAAGAAAAACATTGCAAGTTGGAATTTTGTAAAGTTAGTGTGGGAGAGGTGGATTTCTTTTTGTTATCAATCAATAATGACAAACCTCCTGGCATTGAAAACGTAGATGGAGAGCTACTGAGGATGGTAGCTGACTATAGCCACTCCTATCTGTCATATCTTTAATCCGAGCCTAGAGGAAAGCCTTTGTCCTCAGGCCTGGAGGGAAGCCAAAGTAATTCCGCTTCCCAAGAGTGGTGAAGCAGCCTGTACTGATTCTAACAGCAGAACTATCAGCTTGCTGCCAGCACATGGAAAACTGTTGGAGAAAATTGTGTTTTACCAAG
Source organism: Salvelinus alpinus (assembly GCF_045679555.1). NCBI lineage: Eukaryota > Metazoa > Chordata > Actinopteri > Salmoniformes > Salmonidae > Salvelinus > Salvelinus alpinus. The sequence continues at coordinate 12,546,408 of NC_092104.1, read as the reverse complement.
TGCAATGCTACTTCTCTGTAAACAAATTAACAACAGACTTTCAGCATGCTTACAGAAAAGTGCACTCAACATGTACTGCACTGACAGAAATGACTGATGATTGGTTGAAAGAAATTGATAATAAGTAGATTGTGGGAGCTATAGTGTTAGATTTCAGTGCAGCCTTTGATATTATTTACCATAACCTGCTGTTGAGAAAACCTATTTGTTATGACTTTCAACCTCTGCCATATTGTGGATTCAGAGCTACATATATAATACAACTCAGAGGGTTTTCTTTAATGAAAGCTTCTCTAATGTCTAACATGTAAAGTGTTGTGTACCACAAGGCAGATCTCTAGGCCCTTTACTATTTTTACCAATGACCTGCCACTGGCATTAAACAAAGCATGTGTGTCCATGTATGCTGATAATCCAACCATATACACATCAGCAACCACAGCTAATGAAGTCACTGAAACACTTAACAAACAGTTGCAGTCTGTTTAGGAATGGGTGTCTGTAATAAAGAGATGCTTTGCTTTTTTGACACCACACTCCACAAAGAAAGTCCTCCAGGCTCTAGTTTATCGTATCTTGATTATAGTCCAGTCATATGGTCAAGTTCTGCAAAGAAATACCTAGTTAAGCTGCAGCTGGCCCAGAACAGAGCAGCACTTCTTGCTCTTCATTGTAATCAGCTGGCTAATATTAATACTAGTGTCACGGCTGTTGAAGGATGGGGACCAAGGTGCAGCGGGGTGAGCCTACATTTTACTTTATTTAAGAATGACACCGACAAAAAACAATAAACCATACAAAACAAACCGTGAAGCTCAAAGGCTATGTGCCCTAAACAAAGTCAACTTCCCACAAACACAGGTGGAAAAAAGAGCTACCTAAGTATGGTTCCCAATCAGAGACAACGATAGACAGCTGTCCCTGATTGAGAACCATACCCGGCCAAAACATAGAAATAGAAAATCGTAGAAACACAAAACATAGAATGCCCACCCCAACTCACGCCCTGAACAAACCAAAATAGAGAATATGCATAACAGTCTCTCTTGGCTAAGAGTTGAGGAAAGACTGACTTAGTCCATTCTTCTTTTTTTAAAGAAACATTAATGTGCTAAAAATTCCAAATTGTTTGCATAGTCAACTTACACACAGCACTGACACACACTTACCCCACCAGACATGGCACCAGGGGTCTTTTCACAGTTCCATGAGTGCATGGAACTCCCTCCCTTACCAAATAAAGCAACACCTCACAGCAAAAGTCCTCTCCCCATGTGGCCTACTTGTTATGTGTATGTACTGACATTTACATGTAACATAGATGCACACACACACGGTTAATGTCTTTAAATGTATTTACATTTTAAAGTATTTTGTCTGTAATGTATTATTTGTTGTACCGTATGTCGGAACCCAGTAAGACTAGCTATCGCCATTGACATTGGCTAATTGGGGATCCTAATAAATCCAATCCAATCAAATCATGCAGGGGCCTGTCTGACAGCTTGTGAGAGTTTCCTCTGTCTAATTGCCATGCAGGGGCCTGTCTGGCAGCTAGCGAGAGCTTCCTCTGTCTAATTGCCATGCAGGGGCTTGTCTGACAGCTAGTGAGAGCTTCCTCTGTCTCATTGCCATGCAGGGGCCTTCTGACAGCTAGCGAGAGCTTCCTCTGTCTAATTGCCATGCAGGGGCCTTCTGACAGCTAGCGAGAGCTTCCTCTGTCTAATTGCCATGCAGGGGCCTGTCTGACAGCTAGCGAGAGCTTCCTCTGTCTCATTGCCATGCAGGGGCCTTCTGACAGCTAGCGAGAGCTTCCTCTGTCTAATTGCCATGCAGGGGCCTGTCTGACAGCTAGCGAGAGCTTCCTCTGTCTCATTGCCATGCAGGGGCCTTCTGACAGCTAGCGAGAGCTTCCTCTGTCTAATTGCCATGCCGGGGCCATCTGACAGCTAGCGAGAGCTTCCTCTGTCTAATTGCCATGCAGGGGCCTTCTGACAGCTAGCGAGAGTTTCCTCTGTCTATTTAGCCACTTTAAATTGTCTGTTTGTAGAGGTGTGATATTGGAAGTTTTCTGTCGTTCCAGTTGAAAAATGTAGACAGCCTTTTCAAATTGCGTCCATCAGTAATTTAAGGTGTAAACTCTCTGTTGGTGTAGAAATATCTATGGATGCAGAACAGACTCCTTAATTCTCAACAAATCCACTGTATGCCCAGGGCTATAAAGTGTGACCATTCTGCTCGCATATGCTCCTAAATATTTAGCTGTGCGACTTGGAATTTTAATTTGGGAGCACAAAAGCGCACCTAGAAAGTAAATCTGCCAGATAATAATTGTTGTAATGATTAGGCTTCGCTGTACTGCTGTTTCAGAGTGCCCTGTAGGAAAAAGAGAGTGCAGATTCATGACCTTGGTGGTGGTACCATTACTACAGAGAAACCTGCTTGTCTCTAGCCCAAACCCTTCAAAAGTTTAGACCATATTACCACTACATTTTTTCCTTCTATTTTTCCGCGTTGGCGCTGCAGCTGGATGCATCTCTGTTGGCGGGCCGCATTTTACATTCATAAACCATGGGCCATTAACACCTTGTAATGGTGTCATATTACCTCATTAGGTAGCTAGCTAACAACCTGGTAGCGTTTTGGGGAACAGAAAGAATGGTAAAAGCAAACCTTCTTCAGGAGATCAATGATAACCCAGAGGCGCAACATCACAAGACTTTTGGGAACGCTTGCAAAACAAGCGAGGTTTGGGGTTTGAGAAGTCAATGAGAGCAGTGAAAAATGAATCCTTAGTTCTCTAACTAAGGACTCTAACTTTAAAGGCAAAACCTTCGTTTCGAGATTCAATCCAATGTCTTAAGTAATGTTATTACTCCAACCTTGTGAAAGTGACAAACTGACACGTTTTCATTTTCGTTAAAATCGACTTTATATTGAAGCACTGGCTTTGATTTGACGGCCTGCACATGCGCAGTTCAGCACGAGACGACCGTTAGATCTGATGACGTGTTTCTACGCACGAGCTTATCTAGCCAACATCGCCATGACATCGACTACAAGTGTGAACGGGGATTTCTATCGGAGAAGCAGGTTCTGCCTTTCTTCATACTTTACTGTCTTTGATCATAGCAATGAATGAATGACAGATTTGCATGTTGTCACACACGAACTTCACATTCTTAAAGAGACAGTGTACAATCAATAGGAAACAGTGCTTTTTACAAAATGTAGAAACTTAATATTTATATGATGCATGATGCATTTTGAATCATATGATACCGCATTTTCTGATGCATTTGCATCACATGATGCTGCATTGTGGATCATTTCTGTATTTTGAAAGTTACATATCTTGAAAACTTGAGTGGTGACAAGCAAAACATTTTGGGACTATGTCAACAATGGACTAATGAAACATATACCAAAATATCGTTTTTGGGTGGATTTTTCCATTAATGTTGAGACCTGTGTGTGCCATAACTACAATTTTAACATAATGGAAAAGGAGGAGCCTTTCAGTGTTGTGAAAATGTCCTAAATATATTTGACTACATATAGTATATGAAGTCAAAGTCAGGAGTACTTTTGTTGGTCAAAGTATACCTAGGAGTTATTTTTCTTCTCCATTGGATATGAACATTCCCTCCCTCTCTTTGTGCATTTGAAAGTGTGTCAGCAACATAGTGCAGAAGTAGGCCGTTGGGGGGCACAGAGTACCAGGATGTCACTGCAATACCTGTCTCCTGAGAGGGACTGGAGGTTTATAAATACACAGCTAAAACATTCATGGGGTACGTTGTGTATTAAAACATGTCCTACCTGTGCCCGTGACCATTCCATCAAATACTATATCAGACAGCCTACATTTTCTCAATGTTTCAATATGTTTTTGGTTTGAGGTTGGTGCTGACTTGTCCTGCAACAAGTAAAATCATAAGGCAAACAATATTAAGAAACACTTGAATTTATATTAAATGTTAATAAAGTGAAATGACTGATTCCCTGATTTTCATTTAGGTCAATTAAAGACAAGAACCCTGCAGATGACAGGTAGCCTTGCCGTTCAGAGCGTTGGGCCAGTAACCGAAAGGTTGCTGGTTTGAATCCCGGAGCCGACTAGGTGAAAACTCTGTCGATGTACCCTTCTGTAAGGCACTTAACTGTAGTTGTTCTGCATAAGAGCGTCTGCTAAATTACATAAATGTAGCCTGGCGTCCTTCTATTTTCCAAAAGTTTGCTTGGGGCATATTTTTTTTTTCTTCAGAAGAGGGCATGGGGAAAATGTATATTTTCATGAGAACTAAGAAAGCTGCTTGCCTTTTGAGCAGCTTCCAAAATGAGTCATCCATTAACCGTGACGTGAACATACACTCTTTGAAAAAAAAAGTGCTATCTAAAACCTAAAATGGTTATTCGGCTGTCACCATAGGAGAACCATTTGAAGAACCCTTTTTGTGTCACGTTCCTGACCTATTTCTGTTAGTTTGTTGTATGTGTTAGTTGGTCAGGACGTGAGTTTGGGTGGGCATTCTATGTTTTCTGTTTCTATGTTGGTTTAGGGTTGCCTGGTATGGCTCTCAATTAGAGGCAGTGGTTTGGCGTTTCCTCTAATTGAGAGTCATATTTAGGTAGGTTGTTTCACAGTGTTCGTTGTGGGTGGTTGTCTCCTGTGTCAGTGTTTGTCGCACCATACGGGACTGTCTCGGTTTTTGTAGTCTGTTCCTGTTCGTGAGTTCTTCGTGTTTATTGTAAGTTCCATGTCCAGGTCTGTCTACATCGTTTTGTTATTTTGTTAATTATTCAAGTGTATTTCGTTTTCGTGTTTTTCCGTCTACTTTAATAAATCATTATGTCTTCACAATCCGCTGCATTTTGGTTCAATCCCTTACAGAACCACCCACCAATCGTTACAGAACCACCCACCAATCCAGAACCAAGCGGCGTGAATTCGAGCAGTGGCCTGCTACACAGGAATCATGGACTTGGGAGGAAGTATTGGAGGGAAAAGGACACTGGGCGCACATTGGGGAATATCGCCGCGCTCGTGAGGAGATGGAGGCAGCGAGAGCCCAACAGCGGTGGTATGAGGAGGCAGCAAGGAGACGTGGATGGAAGCCGGAGAATCAAGCTCGAGACCGGATTTATGAAGGTACGCGGCTAGCACGGAAGCCCGTGAAGAAACCCCAAAAATTTCTTGGGGGGGCTAAGAGGTGGTGGGCCAAGGGCAGGTAGGAGACCTGCGCCCACTTCCCAGGCTAACCGTGGAGAGCGGGAGTACGGGCAGACACCGTGTTACGCAGTAGAGCGCACGGTGTCTCCTGTACGTGTGCATAGCCCGGTGCGGGTTATTCCACCTCCCCGCACTGGTAGGGCTAGATTGGGCATTGAGCCAGGTGTCATGAGGCCGGCTCAACGCGTCTGGTCTCCAGTGCGTCTCCTCGGGCCGGCATACATGGCACCTGCCTTACGCATGGTTTCCCGGTTCGCCTACATAGCCCGGTGCGGGTTATTCCACCTCCCCGCACTGGTCGGGCGACCAGGTTGGGCAGGCTCAATGCTCAAGAGAGCCAGTACGCTTGCACGGTCCGGTATTTCCGGCGCTACCTCCCGTTACATTTTGGTTCCTGGTAGAACCCTTTTGGGTGCTATGTAAAACTCTTTCCACAGAGGGTTCTACATAGAACCCAAAAGAGTTCCACTTGGAACCAAAAAGGATCCTCATATAGGGACAGTTTTTCTAAGAGTGTATCATTGTACAGTATTTGTATTTTGTATTTATTATGGATCCCCATTAGTTCCTGCCAAAGCAGCAGCTACGCTTCCTGGGGTCCAGCAAAATTAAGGCAATTTATACAGTTCAAAAAAACATTACAATACATTCACAGACTTCACAACACACTGTGTGCCCACTAACACATATCGACAGTACTAAATCCATGTGTATGTATAGTGCGTATGTTATCACGCGTGTGCGTGTGTGTAAGCATGTGTCTGTGCCAATGTTTGTGTTGTTTCACAGTCCCCACTGTTCCATAAGGTGTTTTTCATCTGTTTTTTAAATCTAATTGTACTGCTTGCGTCAGTTGCTTGATGTGGAATAGAGTTCCATGTAGTCATGGCTCTATGTAGTACTGTGTGCCTCTTTGTGGCACCTGACCACACGACTGAACAGAAGTCAAGGTGCGACAAGAATAGGGCCTGTAAGAGCTGCCTTGTTGATAGTGTTGTTAAGAAGGCAGAGCATCACTTTATTATAGACAGACTTCTCCCCATCTTAGCTACTACTGCATCAATATGTTTTTACCATGACAGTTCACAATCCAGGGTTACTCCAAGCAGTTTAGTCATCTCAACTTGCTCAATTTCCACATTATTTATTACAAGATTTGGTTTTGAGTGTTTTGTTCCAAATACAATGCTTTTAGAATTATTTAGACCTACCTTATTCCTTGCCACCCACTCCGAAAATAACTGCTGCTCTTTGAGTGTTGCAGTCATTTCAGTCGCTGTAGTAGCCAACGTGTATAGTGTTGAGTCTTCCGCATACATAGACACTCTGGCTTTACTCAAAGTCAGTGGCATGTAATTAGTAAAAATTGAAAAAAACAAGAGGCCTAAACAGCTACCCTGGGGAATTCCTGATTCTAACTGGATTATATTTGAGAGACTTCCATTAAAGAACACCCTCTGCGTTCTGTTAGACAAGTAACTCTTTATCCACATTATCGCAGGGGGTGTAAAGCCATAACACATACGTTTTTCCAGCAGCAGACTATGATCGATAATGTCAAGCTGCACTGAAGTCTAACAAGACAGCCCCACAATAATTTGATCATCAATTTATCTCAGCCAATCATCAGTCACTTGTGTAAGTGCTTGTTAAGTGTCATTCCCAATAAGCCTGCTGGAATTCTGTTGTCAACTTGTTTACTGTGAAATAGCACCATTTTTACTAAGTTTACTAAGGGTTGGTAACAGGCTGGTTGGTCGGCTATTTGAGTCAGTAAAGGAGGCTTTACTATTCTTAGGTAGCGGAATGTCTTTAGCTTCCCTCCAGGCCTGAAGGCACATTCTCTCTAGTAGGCTTAAATGGAAAATGTGGCAAATAGGAGTGGAAATATCATCTGCTATTATACTCAGTAATTTTCCATACAGATTGTCAGACCACGGTGGCTTGTCATTGTTGATAGACAACAATACTTTTTTCACCTCTTCCACACTGACTTTACGGATTTCAAAAGTACAATTTTTGTCTTTCATAATTTGGTCCGATATACTTTGATTTGTAGTGTCAGCGTTTGTTGCAGGTATGTCAACCCTAAGATTGCTTGTCTTGCCAATGAAAAAGTCACTAAAGTAGGCTTTATGATGAATGAGCCATCTGATTCAATGAATGAAGGAGCCAAGTTGGCTTTTTCCCCCAAAATTTAATTTAAGGTGCCCCAAGGGTTTTTACTATCATTCTTTATGTAATTTATCTTTGTTTCATAGTGTAGTTTATTTTTATTTAATTTAGTCACATGATTTCTTAATTTGCAGTACGTTTGCCAATCAGTTGGGCTGCTAGACTTAATTGCCATACCTTTTTGCCTCATCCCTCTCAGCCACACAATTCTTAAATTCCTCATCAATCCAGGGGGATTTAACAATTTTTACAGTCATTTTCTTAATGGGTGCGTGCTTATTTGTAACTGGAATAAGTCGTTTCACAAATGCGTCAAGTGCAGCGTATGGTTGCTCCTCATTACACACCACAGACCAGCAAAAATTCTTTACTATACATCATCAATATAGGAATCACAACAAGAATTACTGTATGACCTCTTATACACTATATTAGGCCCAGCCTATGGAACTTTGGTTTTTCTAGATATGGCTACTATATTGTGATCACTACATCCTATGGATTTGGAATTTGCTTTAAAGCAAATATCTGCAGCATTAGTAAAGATGTGATCAATACATGTTGATGATTTAATTCCTGTGCTGTTTGTAACTACAGTGCCTTGCTGTCACGCCCTGACCATAGAGAGCCCTTGGTTCGCTATGGTGTAGTAGGTCAGGGCGTGACTAGGGGGTGTTCTAGCTCAATATTTCTATGTTGGTGTTTCGTATGGTTCCCAATTAGAGGCAGCTGGTAATCGTTGCCTCTAATTGGGGATCATATTTAGGTAGCCATTTTTCCCACCTGTGTTTGTGGGATATTGTTTTGTGTTTGTACACCACTACTTTCACGTTTCGTTATTGGTTAATTGGTTTTGTTTAAAGTTTCACCGTAATAAAGATATTGAACTTCAATCACGCTGCGCCTTGGTCCGCTCATTACGACGATCGTGACACTTGCAAAAGTATTCACCCCCTTGGCATTCTTCCTATTTTGTTGCATTGCAACCTGTAATTTAAATGGATTTTTATTTGGATTTCATGTAATGGACATACACAAATGTCATGACGTTGCCCTCTTTGGGTACAGCGAGCACCATCCCCCTCTCTCTGTCTCCTACACTCAGGCTGCTGCGACCTCAGGTCGTAAATTCCTGGAGGAGATTATCTCCTCATGGCCACAGTATCGAAAGAGAGTGAGTTTTCATAGAGAGAACAAAGGAATTTCTTCCACCTCACAGAACTTGAGGTCCGAACAACATTTATGTTCTGGAGAAGGTACAAAAGATTGGTGAAGAATCCAGCTACGAACTGGTCCGTTTGGTACAATTTTGTGAAACTCATGGGAGACAATACGGCCACATTACCATAACGCTGTTTATATAATAGCCTCAGTTATGAGGCTTACATGTAATTGTTGTATAATATGAATGAGTGAGGATGATACTGTTTGTGAAATTGTGTAATGTGATTTTGGACTGTTTAACAAGAGTAGGGGGCAGCATTCGGAATTTTGGATGAAATGCATGCCCAAATTAAACTGCCTGCTTCTCGGGCCCAGAATATATGATATGCATATAACTGGTAGATTTGGATAGAAAACACTCTAACGTTTCCAAAACTGTTAAAATAGTGTCTGTGAGTATAACAGAACTGATTAGGCAGGCGACAACCTGAGAAAAATCCATTCAGGAAGTATTTTGTTTTGTTGGTTTTGTAGTTTTCTATTCAATGCCATTACAGTATCCATTGACTTAGGACTCAAATTGCAGTTTCTATGCCTTCCACTAGATGTCAACAGTCTTTAGAAATTGTTTCAGGCTTGTATTCTGAAAAATGAGAAAGTAATAGCAGTCTGAATGAGTGGACCCTAAAGTGTCACAGAGCTTTTTCATGGGCGAGACCGAGAGAGTGCCTTTCTTGTTTACCTTTTAAATTGACAACGTCATTGTCCGTTTGAAATATTATCGATTATTTAGGCTAAAAACAACCTGAGGATTGAATATAAACATCGTTTGACATGTTTCTATGAACTTTACGGATACAATTTGGATTTTTTTGTCTGCCTGTTTTGACTGCGTTTGAGCCTGTGGATTACTGAAGAAAACGCGCGAACAAAACAGAGGTTTTTGGATATAAAGAGACTTTATCGAACAAAAGGAACATTTATTGAGTAAATGAATGTCTGCTGAGTGCAACCATATGAAGATCATCAAAGGTAAGGGATTCATTTTATCTCTATTTCTGACTTGTGTAACTCTTCTACTTGGCTGGTTACTGTTTGTAATGATTTGTCTAGTGGGCTATGTTCTCAGATAATCGTAAGGTATGCTTTCGCCGTAAAGCAGCTTTTAAATCTGACACCGTGGTTGGATTCACAAGAAGTTAATCTTTAAACCTATGTAAAATATGTTTTGTTTTCAAAATTTTGATGAGTATTTCTGTATTTGAATTTGGCGCCCAGCAGTTTCACTGGCTGTTGAAGAGGTGGGACGGTAACGTCTCACGTACCCAAGAGAGGTTAATGAAGGAAACTCCAATTCCCTTTGGAGTTTAACTAAATCAAAGGACCGCCCATGAGCACAGTTATGGTCGGGCATCCTGGGACAGGCCCTTTTCTGATCTTCCGAATAAAACCCCCACCCAGGTTTTCTATCACCAGACCGAGCTTCCCTCAATTACGAGATGGCTAAAGGTTGCAGACCAGCTTACCTCGATAACGAGAGGGCCAAGGTTTGAGAGGAGACCATAAACCTAAGGTTTGAGTAGATGGCTGAATCTTTTAACCACACCACGTGGTTAAACTCTTAGACTATCGATACCGACAGAATAAGAACAAGTCTTTGATATTAATTACTATTCTGCAGCTAGGAATTCGGTATCATTGAACGCGAAGACCGACAACTGCCGAAACACCTATTCTATAATGACATGAATGAACGTCACTCTGAACTATCCATTCTAACCACGGCAGAGAGAGAGAGAGAGAGAGAGAGGGCGGACAGACTCTCCAACAGAAACAAACTTTTCAACAGAGATCCCAACGACACACTGAGCGTAAATATATATATATCTATTGCAATTATTCCCGAATGAGTGAGCGTTCATGTGCAAAGGATAAGCATTTCAATTGTTATAATTATCAACTTTGTAGTGTCTCATCTCAGTTGACCCCCACTTCCCTTTTTGTCCACCAAGCCGCGATACCGGTTTATCCCACTAGGGAAACTCCGTTATCATTTCCTTGTAACTATCTACTGTTTGTTTATGCATTTCTGTGAATTACTTAGTTAGTAAATAAATTATTTAAGACAATTGATGTATGGATGACTCATAGTGAAGACTGGGTTTGTGCAGATAACCAAAAATGTACGACATTTGGAATGAGACTAAGTGATCAGATATTCAAATATCTGAACGTTATATTAGAAAAAATATAACTTTATAATCTGAATATTTTCCTTGGCGCCCCGACTTCCTAGTTAATTACAGTTACATGATTAATCAGTTTAATCGCGTAATAATAATTACAGAGTTATTTGATAAATAAGTCTTCAGTTTAATGATGCCAAAGACAAAATAGTCCAAATTGGTGAAGTGAAATGAAAAAAATTACTTGTTTCAAAAATTTTAACAAAAAAAAAGACGGAAAAGTGGTGCGTGCATATGTATTCACCCCCTTTGCTATGAAGCCCCTAAATAAGACATGGAGCAACCAATTACCTTCAGAAGTCACATAATTAGTCAAAAAAAGTCCACCTGTGTGCAATATAAGTGTCACCTGATCTGTCACATGATCTCAGTATATATACACCTGTTCTGTAAGGCCCCAGAGTCTGCAACACCACTAAGCAAGGGGCACCACCAAGCAAGCGGCACCAAGAAGACCAAGTAGAGGTCAGGATTGGGTTATAAAAAAATATCAGACACTTTGAACATCCCACAGAGCACCATTAAATCCCTTATAAAAAAATGGAAAGAATATGGAGGGAAGTAATCAGAGAGGCAACAAATACCAAAGATAACCCTGAAGGAGCTGCAAACCACAGCGGAGATTGGAGTATCTGTAGGACCACTTTAAGCCTTACACTCCACAGAGCTGAGCTTTACGGAAGAGTGGCCAGAAAAAAGCCATTGCTTAAAGAAAAAAATAATCAAACACGTTTGGTGTTCACCAAAAGGCATATGGAAAAGGTACTCTGGTCAGATGAGACTAAAATGTAGCTTTTGACCACCAAGGAAAATGCTATGTCTGGCGCAAACCCAACACCTCCCATCACCCCGAGAACACCATCCCCACAGTGAAACATGATGGTGGCAGCATCATGCTGAGGTTATTATTTTCATTGGCAGGGAATATGATACTGGTCAGAATTGAAGGAATGATGGATGGTGCTAAATACAGGGAAATTCTTGAGGGAAACCTGTTTAGGCCTTCAAGAGATTTGAGACTGGGATGGAGGTTCACCATCCAGCAGAACAATGACCCTAAGCATACTGCTAAAGCAACACTTGAGTGGTTTAAGGGGAAACATTTAAATGTCTTGGAATGGCCTAGTCAAAGCCCAGACCTCAATCCAATTGAGAATCTGTGGTATGACTTAAATATTGCTGTACACCAGCGGAACCCATCCAACTTGAAGGAGCTGGAGTAGTTTTGCCTTGAAGAACGGGCAAAAATCCCAGTGGCTACATGTTCCAAGCTTATAGAGACATACCCCAAAAGACTTGCTGCTGTAATTGCTGCAAAAGGTGGTTCTACAAAGTATTTACTTTGTGGGGTGAATAATTATTCATTTTTTGGTGTTATTTATTGTTTGTTTCACAATAAAAATATTTTGCATCTTCAAAGTGGTAGGCATGTTGTGTAAATCAAATGATACAAACCCTCAAAAAATCTATTTGAATTCCAGGTTGTAAGGCAACAAAATAGGAAAAATGCCAAGGGGGGTGAATAATTTCTCAACCCACTGTACCCTGATCCAGGTTGCAGGCACTGGTTACAGTTTGAAGTTTTTTTTCTGAATGGGCAGCTTGATGATAGCCAGTCAATATTTAAATCACCCAGAAAATATACATCTCTGTTGATATCACATGCATTATCAAGCATTTCACAGGTATTATCCAGATACTGACTGTTAGCACTTGGTGGTCTATAGCAGCTTCCCACAAGAATGTGCTTTAGGTGAGGCAGATGAACCTGTAGCTATATTACTTCAACAGTATTTAACATTAAATCATCTCTAAGCTTTACAGGAATGTGGTTCTGAATATAGACCGCAAAACCGCCTCCGTTGGCATTTCTGTCTTTTCGGTAGATGTATTGTTATAACCATGTATTGCTACCACTGTATCATCAAAGGTATTATCTAAGTGAGTTTCAGAGATAGTCAGAATATGAATGTAATATGTTACAAGCAAGTTATTGACTTCATGGACCTTGTTTCTTAGGATACATATGTTAATATGGGTTATTCTTAGCACTTTTCTGGGTTGCTTGATTGTTTTTAAGGCTTTACTGGGAAGTTTATCGGAGGTAGACTTACTCATGTTATTTACATTGGAGCTGCATAAAGTGGTCTTCCTACTATTGCACACCGCCTCAGTGCTAACAGTGTAACTCTGGTTTATAGTCTCATGATTACTGCTTACAATAGCTGTAGGATAAACATATGTATTTGGTGCACTTACGGGTACAACATTTTTATTACTTACATTGTGTTTGCCAGTGCCCCTAAGATCATGTACATTTGATGCAGCATTATGACGACTCATTGTCACACTGGTAGGGATTAACTGAGCTGGTGAAGGAAGTGTAGAAGGAAGCGTAGAACAATGAGCAGCATGAGCATTTTATAATCCCCCCTTCACCTTCTGGTATGGACATAATCGTGTCAAAACTCCTAAATCCATTTCTCCGATCTCTAATAGGCCAGGACAACAATAGACTCACGCACACACACACACACACACACACACACACACACACACACACACACACACACCTACCTAATAATAGGCCAGCTCACCACCGACTCATTCACACCCACTGTCTCCTGTCCCTTGCTCAGCTCACGAGGAGTCATGTCAAATCAGAAGCCATCAAATGTAAGAACCGTAAACTAATGGAGGTGCTGTGAGTCAGATTGTTCATTAACAGGAAAATATTACATCTTCCCTCCATAGCCTCTTTCCTCAACTCCTTTAAGATGGGTTACAACACAGGCAGTGTCTGCAATGTTATCCTATTCCCTATATTTATATACTTTTAACCAAAAAGGTAGTGCACTATGAAGGGAATAGGGTTCCTCTCTGTCCCACCAGGGTTACAACACACTCTCTCCCCATGCACTGTTAGATTCACAACTTTTCTATCAGTCGGTCTTCACACACCGACAGGGTCATTTTAATTCTCTACCGCTGATGTGAGGAGGGGAGCTTGAGTCTGAAAGTCCAAAAGAAGGACTTGATGAGAAGCAAGAATGTAACATTGATGTTGCTACTCAAGCTACTATAATGATTGCTTCTGGAGAGAAAATAAGATGAAGGTAAAAGTTTAATGGAATAGGACAGTGAAATTGGAGAGAGAGATGGATGTATTATGAGTAGCTGCACTGGTATTATTAATTTATATGCGATGACCTTAAAAAATAAAATGTATTTGGTATTTTATCCTTATAGAATTGTTTGACCAAAGATACGTTCTAGTCAAGCCTTTTAAATGTATCCCACTTAATTTCCCCCTGCTCATCCTTTCAATATAAATGCAAATCTCCACTTTCATCGCATTCAGACAACTTCACAAAAGTATGTAGTAGAGGCAAAAGAAGTATAATATAATAAAGGACCATGAAAGAACACTAGTTAATTGAAGCCATGAATCAAAGCGTAGCTAAATGGCTTTTCTGCTTCACATAAAGCACCATGGAGTCCCAAGGCATTATGACACAGCTAATAACCAAGGCATTATGACACAGCTAATAACCAAGGCATTATGACACAGCTAATAACCAAGGAATTATGACACAGCTAATAACCAAGGCATTATGACACAGCTAATAACCAAGGAATTATGACACAGCTAATAACCAAGGCATTATGACACAGCTAATAACCAAGGAATTATGACACAGCTAATAACCAAGGAATTATGACACAGCTAATAACCAAGGCATTATGACACAGCTAATAACCAAGGCATTATGACACAGCTAATAACCAAATAATTATGACACAGCTAATAACCAAGGCTTTATGACACAGCTAATAACCAAGGAATTATGACACAGCTAATAACCAATGCATTATGCCACAGCTAATAACCAAGGCATTATGACACAGCTAATAACCAAGGCATTATGACACAGCTAATAACCAAGGCATTATGCCACAGCTAATAACCAAGGCATTATGCCACAGCTAATAACCAAGGCATTATGACACAGCTAATAACCAAGGCATTATGACACAGCTAATAACCAAGGCATTATGACACAGCTAATAACCAAGGCATTATGACACAGCTAATAACCAAGGCATTATGACACAGCTAATAACCAAGGCATTATGACACAGCTAATAACCAAGGCTTTATGACACAGCTAATAACCAAGGCATTATGACACAGCTAATAACCAAGGCATTATGACACAGCTAATAACCAAGGCATTATGACACAGCTAATAACCAAGGCATTATGACACAGCTAATAACCAAGGCATTATGACACAGCTAATAACCAAGGCATTATGACACAGCTAATAACCAAGGCATTATGACACAGCTAATAACCAAGGCATTATGACACAGCTAATAACCAAGGCATTATGACACAGCTAATAACCAAGGCATTATGACACAGCTAATAACCAAGGCATTATGACACAGCTAATAACCAAGGCATTATGACACAGCTAATAACCAAGGCATTATGACACAGCTAATAACAAGGCATTATGACACAGCTAATAACCAAGGCATTATGACACAGCTAATAACCAAGGCATTATGACACAGCTAATAACCAAGGCTTTATGACACAGCTAATAACCAAGGCATTATGACACAGCTAATAACCAAGGAATTATGACACAGCTAATAACCAAGGCATTATGACACAGCTAATAATGTCTACATGTCTACATTATTATTCATATTTCTAGTCATAGTGCTGGTAGTGGCTGTCGCAGTAGCCTACTTACACCATAGGGGGTATTACTGCAGTATCATTGTTGTTCAGGGTTGGGTAGGTTACTTTCTAAATGTAATCCGTTACAGTTACCTGTCCAAAATTGTAATCAGTAACGTAGGGATTACCCAAACTCAGTAATGTCATCTGATTACTTTCAGTTACTTTTAGATTACTTTCCCCTTATCTTTTTATCCTTATAGGCAAGTCAGTTGAGAACAAATTCTTATTTTCAATGACGGCCTAGGAACAGTGGGTTAACTGCCTGTTCAGGGGTAGAACGACAGAGTTGTATCTTGTCAGCTCGGGGATTTTTACTTGCAACCTTTCGGTTACTAGTCCAACGCTCTAACCACTAGGCTACCCGGCCACCCCATTATGAGGCATTAGAAGAATACAATTTTTTTTTTGCCAATTGAACCACATCTATTGCAAGATACATCAATGTTAGAGATTACATAGCTGGCCATAAATGGATGTTGAATTTTACTTTATGGGTTGGTTATGTAGACTTCTTCTAACCCATTTTCTACTACAGATAATAATACCATTAGGCTATATCTTTACGTTAAAAACCAAAGTCTATCAGATTTCCAGTCATTCCAATTTAAAACTCTTTGATCTTAAAGAATAGGAATTGGAACTATAGAAGAGACATTGTTTTACCTGACCATAACCCAAAGACAAAATACTTATTTGCCTACTCTGTTGTTTATGATTTTCTTGTCATGGAGGACAGATTGGGATCATTGCTTTGAGTTGAAAAATAAATACTGCTCACATGGCATGCTTTGAGCACTACTGAAAAGTATTATTTGCATGTATTGTTTACGTTTTTGATGGTGACACTTTGATATCTTGATCATTTGCAGCTAGTTTAAAACTGCAATATGTAACTTTTTGGGCGACCCGACCAAATTTACATAGAAATACGAATTATAGATCAGTCATTCTCGTTGAAAGCAAGTCTAATAAGCAGTAGATCTGTTCTTTGTGTACCATTTCTATGCTTCCCGTTCTTAAATTTAGTTTTGGCGTTTTTTACTTTCGGTTTTGTACACCAGCTTCGAACAGCTGAAAATCCAATATTTTTGTTAACGGAAAATATATTTCATAGCAGTTTAGATTCTCTACACTATGCTTGCTTGTTTTGTCATATAAAGTCAAATTATGCTGGGATCTGCACTATGCAGCTGTTGCAAGAGTGAATGTTTCACTGGCTGTCTACTGGTCACAAAAACAATGATTGATAGGCAGCTTAAACTTCTTTAATTAAACCATTATTGGTTTAAAATACACATATACATTAGTGAACAGTCATCCACAATAACCAACACACATATGTCTAAATGAGAGAACAACAGTGTGAATCACATCATTGCGCTATGTAGATATCAATAATATCAAATCAAATTTATTTATATAGCCCTTCTTACATCAGCTGATATCTCAAAGTGCTGATATTTGCAAATACGTGATATCCATATCGCCCGTAGCCTACACCACTTCTGTCGTCCTTACCTCCAAGCGCTTATTCAAATAGGATGCATAATCTTTGGATGCCGACAGCAGTCCTACCATTGGAAGACATACTGTAGCTTGTACTGCAGTCTACAAAAGCCTATGCCTGCTCTTTTACTGCGATCCATCAAACGCATTTGATGTGTAATCATAGTGGTCTCTGATTTGTGGTCAGACTCACTCAGAACAAATTTAAACTTGCACCTTTTTTCAATGCTGATTTGAATGTCATTATGAAAACAGAAAGGTGTCAAATATTTTTTGCGCAAACATCCTTTCTGCAAGCAATCCTAGAAGTAATCATCTAGTTTTTCTAAAGTATCTGTAATCTGATTAGAATATTTTTGCTCTTAACGCAACGGATTACAGGTACAGTTTTTTTGGTAATAATTTACATTTAAGAACCCTATCGTTGTTAATGGTGACGTTGGTGGTTGGGGTGGTACAATTCACTTAGGCTTTAGTGGTGAAATTCAGTCTCCCTAATCAGCTATGGATATTACAGTTTATACAAAATACAAAATAGCCTAACCAAAATACATCCATGCATATCTTCATACTTGCTTTCTGCCTATTTAGAAGAGGTAGCACTAACCATATTCCTGTTCTGTAATCTCACTAAAGCTGTGAGAGGAAGTTTGCTAGAGTTTGTGCATGATCTATTTTCTTGTTAGTTATCGATTACAACCAACAAACAAGATATTTGCAAATGTCAACATTCAATCATTCTATTCTAGAACTGCATGGTACCTCATGGGAATGGTTTTATGGAGCCATGATTGCATGGAACTCCCTTCCATTTCATATAGGACAAGTGAACAGAAAACCTGGTTTCAAAAAACAAATAAACAGCACAACGCCTCTCCCCCATGTGACCTAATTTTTGTGTGTATGCACAGCAAATTAGATCAGAATTTTTATATGCACAATGTTAAATTGAACACTTTCTTAGTAATTATATGTGACCCACCGAAACAGTGTTAAACTAATACTTTACAAAGTGTTGATAAACTAACACTCCAAGAGTGTTGGGTCCTTAACACCATGGGTGTTGCAAATTCTGACTTAAATTAACACCTTATTAGACCTGATCCTGTTATACTTTCTCTGTGTTAAGGAATGAACACGTGGTGTTATAGTAACTCATTTTGGGATGTTGTTTTAACACCGTAGGGTGTAAATCATTATTTGAATATTTATTTCCCAGGGTGCCTTTCAAGATAATTTTAGAGGTACCAGTACACCCATACTGTGTTTGCTGGTGACAGAAACATGGTTGTTGTATTCGATGGTTTTCAGTCCTGTAGCCTTCACCAAATGAGTGCCTAAGTGAATATTTTTTTATTATTTATGACAATGACATAACAATACCATACATCGACAGCCTAGTTTTACCCTAAAAGTGATCTGAAACTCCTGGTTTGCAGGCCACATCATCAAGTCATATTGGGCTGGCTTGCAAAGTGTTATATCATTCCTATTGGCATTAGGATATTCAAGAATTTGAGCTTTTAATCATCTGCAATATGAAGTAAAAAATGACTGCGAAGGTAGTGAATATTGATAAGTGAGACTACCTAAAAGCCTTCTAAATTTGCACAACCATCTCAATTACGGGTGAAATAAGTTCAATCACTTACAGATTGGATTAGTTTAGAAAAAGTTATGTTATTTCTCTTTCTGTATAAGACCAATTAATCAATCAATGTGCAGAAATATAGATATTAAAACAAATTCCTCTAGAAAGCAACTTCAACAAAGATTGCTGGGAAACATGATAATGTATCCCATGTATTTTTTCAATCGGCGAGAGTTAACGGAAATTAACTCAACACAGTCGATTAAATACACCACCACCTGGTTAACATTTAATTTATTCACCCCTGGTGGCTTCACTTTCAGTCCCACTGGTTTTAGTCCCATTAGAATCAACACTCAGATGTAACATTCAGATAGATATACAGTAACACTCAGATACAACACTTTTTACTTCAACAATGAGATTTTCACACCCAGCAAATTTGCTGTGTGTACTGACAGATGCACGCATGCACTCTGTTTTATATATTTATTTTGTTTGTATTTAGTTAATAGGTCTGTAATGTCTATGTTCATGTTTTAAATGTATGTAAAGTATAAAGTATTTTTGTTTGTAATGTATTTTTTGTTGTGTGTCGGACCCCAGGAAGACTAGCTGTCGTCATTGACAGGGGATTCTAATAAAAATCATAAATCATATTCTAAATGTCTTAGAAATATTTTATTCCTAAACTAGGTTTCAAACCATCACATCCCTCATGTTTGACTTTCAAATCATTTACCTTCTCAATCGGCCTCATATTCATGGTCAGGCTTGGAAACAGGCTTTGTGTTCTCACAAAATCAATATTCACTAACAAATAGCATCATGCCACCTGGGAGTGGTGTTGTGATGTACATCTCGTACCCATGCAAATCCAGTAACTCTAGATCAATGGAGGTTATTGTATTTTTTCTAGGCGGTGCTTTGTACGTATCAACTACAGCCTTCAGAGTGTGTTTGTGTGTGTTTGTTTGTTGTGTGATGCAAAGTTGAAGCTTTACCTGCCACTGAACAATTCCCTGAAACCACCACCCTGGGTGCAGAAGTAGAATAAGAGTTGAAAGAAAGTAACACCTTGCAATTTCAGAGGCTCATAAACAGACGCTGGCATGGAGGGAGTCTATTCAGACACAAATGAGCCACAACTTTGGGAATAGATTAGTAAACATGATATTTCCATTTAATTAACAACTTTTTCCTCCACAGTTTTTATGAATGTAAAAAATCACTACAGCTGTGATGGAAACAGGAGGTTTTGTGGTATAATTTAATAAATGCAAACAGATAATTTGCTCATTTGACATGGTGGGGTGGCAGGTAGCCTAGTGGTTAGAGCGTTGGACTAGTCACAGAAAGGTTGCAAGATCAAAACCCTGGCTGAAAAGGTGGTTAACCCACTGTTCCTAGGTCGTCATTGAAAATAAGAATTTGTTCTTAACTGACTTGCCTAGTTGAATAAAGGTACAATTAAAAGTGGTGTGATCTTTTTGTGTCTGTAAAATATATAATGCGAGAATTGGCGGTGGAAATGCTTTTATGCGCAAATATTTCTACAACAACCATCATATTGCAGTAAACTGGGAGTCACGGGATGACATGGTGTGTGGTCCTCCCACTACAACTCCGGAAACCATGCAGTTTATTAGGTTACAGATGAAATAACTTCACAGGGTGGTGAAAGTGCACGGTGATCTTGATGGTCCTATCCAATAAATATCAAGGATCTTATTCTGGTGACATGATGATCAATATTTGACAAATCAAAATATTCTCGCTCTTATCCATAATAATCTCATAATGTACTGTAGACTAGCCAACCCGCACAGCCTACCCTCACTGTATCTGTGAGCTGTTAGCTAGAGAGCACGTGTCAAGACCAGAGTAGGCAAATTTGATATTTAACGTAACAGTTTTTTTGTGACAAAACTATCAGAAGAGTTGAAAATGCCATGGAAACACCTTGAACTTTCAATTTTTATTAGGTACATGAAAACTTAAGTGGAAAAGTATATTTGGTGTGCATTACGTCATCACACATTGATTTTGATCGGCAACAGGTCAGTTTGGTGGAAAAACCACAGGAGGGAAAATGGGCATATTTTCTTTATGCGGATTTTTGAATATTTGCATGAAAATCTGTTGCCAGTTGGATGGAAACCTAGCTAATGACACTTTTAATGTACTGTATTTTTTACCACGAGGATAGTATAGTAACACAATGTTGACAAACTATAAGATATTACAGTAGTAAGTCATGCAAGGGTGAAGTGAAAATAAACTAATGTTTATCACATTATAAACTGTTACTGAAAGCCTACACTTGAAATGACTCACGTTACAGTAGCAATACAAGGATGAGGTGAAAAATGTCATTTTCTATCAATTTTCACAAAAAAAAAAAACGTCATCTAAGCATTTCACTGTTGTATTCGGCGCTTGTGACAAATAAAATTTGATTTAATTAGATTTATTTGGGGCTGAGTCACCCAACGCACCATTGAGAGACACCCCTGTTTACTCAAGTGAGAAGTCTGCTCCTTCCTTAAGGAGTGCTGCGCCTAGCAGCGGCTAACACATACTACGAGGCATAATACACATCTTGCCTAATTCTCACAACTGTCAGTTCACTACAAGGGGCGGTAGAGGAAGAAGAAACAAAAGTGAGGAAGTAACAAAATGGCATGGCTAGTTTGTTTCATAATGTAAGCAGCATCACAACACAGGATGGGAAAGACATGGCCCTCCATCTTGTAGCATTAAAACATAGACCATTTGGGAAGACCATGTGTGTGTTTTCTTGTTATTTGTGACAAACTTCTACCTTCCAGCATCAGTTACAGAGCAGTGTTTGTTTGAGTGCTATAGACTGCAGGACGCTTGTATTTTTGGGAAGCATGGCTACTATTTAATCACAAAGCATCAAGTAATGCTGCCATCTTTTCAGCAGACAGTCAATATGTGTGTTTGTGTTGTTGTTTGTTTGTGTTGGAAGGATACCACAAAATACCTCCTCAACAGTACTTGGAGCACATTAACCAATGTAGCTCTTTGTGAAACCGATACCTTTTAAATGGTACTGTCCATGGTTCTGAATGTTAACCATAGCATTGAGAGACAATTAGAACACTCATGTTTCTATAGGGTAACCACACAACTAAATAATGTAGCAGTATTGGGTAATACACTACACTGGACAGAATAGTGGAGCAATATGGGGTAACACACCACCATGGACAGAATAGTGGAGCAAAATGGGATAATACACCACACTGGACAGAATAATGGAGCAATATGGGATAATACACCACACTGGACAGAATAATGGAGCAAAATGGGATAATACACCAATAAAACAATCAATCAATTAATACAAATGTATTTATAAAGCCCTTTTTACATCAGCAGTTGTAACAAATTGCTTATACAGAAACCCAGCCTCAAACCCAAAGAGCAAGCAATGCAGATGTAGAAGCACAATGGCTAGAAAAAACTCCTGAGAAAGGCTGGAACCTAGAAAGAAACCTAGAGAGGAACCAGACTCTGAGGGGTGGCCTCTATTGGCTGTGCCTGGTGGAGACTATAGGAGTACATGGCCATTAAGGACAGATCGTTCTTCAAAATGTTTAAACATTCATAGATGACCAGCAGGGTCAAATCATAATCACAGTCGTTATAGAGGGTGCAACAGGTCAGATCCTCAGAAGTAAATGTCAGTTGGCTTTTCATAGCTGAGTATTCAGAGTTCGAGAGAGCAGGTGCAGTATAGAGAGAGGGGGAGAAAGTGAGAGAGAGGGAGGATCGAAACAACATGTCTGGAACAAGGTAGCACGATCGGTGAACAGGTCAGGGTCCATAGCCGCAAGCAGAACAGCAGAAACTGGATCAGCAGCATGACAAGGTAGACTGGGGACGGTGTAACAATCAGCTTGGATCTCAAACCATGCTTCAATTTAAAGTTCAAAGAAATACTGTGTTCCTATGAGAGTGACTGAAGAAAGACAGACCAAATATATCAAGTGAGCTAAAGCATATATTGTCATATCCTAAAACCCATTTCAAATAAATGTAGACACAATATCAATTTCAGAATGCCCTTATAGAATCCCAACAAAAAAATGCAATAAAGTCACAAAAAAATACATTCAACAGGATAATCTCACCGGATGGTTGAGGAAGAGGGAAATCCGGCCCAGTGGAGATTTCCTCACATCAGCTCAATGTTCATGGCATCCTCCAAAACTGTCATGTGTGCTCTCTCTCCGGCCTCTAGGTCACCAGGCTGCTCATTATGGCGCACACCTGTAACCATCGTTACGCTCACCTACGCGTCGTCAGACTCACCTGGACTCCATCACTTCCTTGATTACCTGCCCTTTCTATGTCACTCCCTTTGGTTTCTTCCCCAGGCATCATTGTTTCTGTTTCTGTTTCATGTCTGCATTGTTCGAGATTTTGTTTTCTATTATGTTTCATTTATTTATCAAATGATTCACTCCCTGAACTTGCTTCCCGACTCCCAGCGCACACGTTACAAAAACAAACAACATATGAATCCTTTGTTGATGAGGTTAACAATCCACAAGAATGAGCAACAATTATTACTTTGACTGGTTAAATCTAGCCTCTTAAAAGGTTTTCCAAACAAATAAAACCTCAGCCAGGTACTGGCAAAAACATAATATAACAGTATGACAATGAAAATACACATAAAGATTTAACCTTGCAAGATTTTTAAAACTTTAAACGATACATAATTATATGTGGAAGTGCCTATCATTTCACACTTGTGGCAGCGTCACATAGGGGACAGCCATGAGTCGTTAGGTCAGGTAGTCCTGAGGCATGGTCCTAGGGCTCAGGTACTCCGGGAGGGGAGAGAGAGAGAAAGAGAGAGAGAGATGTGAGAACTAGAAGAAGCATAACTAAGATCACATAGGATACCAGATAAGACAGGAGAAATACTCCAGATATGACAGACCCTAGCCCCCCGGCACATAGACTATTGCAGCATAGGTACTGGAGACTGAGACTGAGACGGAGACACACACACACAACACACACACACACTGTGGTTCCATCCAAAGTTACCCCCGGACAGGGCCAACCAGGCAGGATATAACCCCATCCACTTTGCCAAAGCACAGCCCCCACACCACCAAAGGGATATCAACACACCACTACCTTACTACCTTGAGACAAGGTTGAGTATAGCCCATGAAGATCTCTCCCACCACATGAGCCCGAGGACAAGAAGATCACATCAGTGACTCAACCAACTCAGGTCGAGTATAGCAATAATAGCGTGACACAACGTGATGCACTCCTCCCAGGGATGGCATAGGAGAGCGCGAGCAAGCCAGTGACTCAGCCCCTGTAAAATGATAAGAGGCAGAGAATCCTAGTGGAGAGAAGAGAGCCGGCCAGGCAGCGACAGCAAGGGTGGTTCTTCAATCCAGTGCATTGCCGTTCACCTTCACACCCCTCGCCAGACTACACTCAATCACAGGACCTATTGAAGAGATGAGTCTTCAGTAAAGACTTAAATGTTGAGAACGAGTCTGCGACTCTCACATAGATCGGCAGACCTTTCCATAAAAATGTAACTCTACAGGAGCTAATTGATTAGAAATTCTAGGAACAATAAGGAGTGTGATCTTGTGATTGTAGCGTATGTGTAGGTACGTAGGGCCGGACCACATCAGCGAGCTAGAAATGAGCAAGTCCATGTAATTCTTTGTAGGTTAGCAGTAAAACCTTGAACTTAACCCTAGCCTTAAAAGGAAGCCTGTGTAGAGAGGCTAGCACTGGAGTAATATGATAAAAATGTTTTGGGTTCTAGTCAAGATTCTAGCAGCCGTATTTAGCACTATCTGAAGTTTATTTAATACCTTATTCGGGTAGCCAAAGAGTAGAGCATTGCAGTAGTCTAATATTGAAGTGACAAAAGCATGGATTAGCTTTTTTGTATAATGTTTGGACAAAATGCTTTAGATTTTTGCAATGTTACAAAGATGGAAAAAGACTGCTCTTGAAAAATGTTTGATATGTTCATCAAAAGAGAGATCAGGGTCCAGAGTAATGCCGTGGTCCTTCACAGTTTTATTCGAGATGACTGTACAACCATCGAGATGCATTGCCAGATCTGAACTCTTTGTTTCTTGGGACCAAGAATTATCATATTTTTATTATCTGAGTTTAAAAGTAAAACCTCTGTCGCCATCCACTTCCTTATGTCTGAAACACAGGCTTCCAAGGAAGGCAATTTTGCGGCTTCACCATGTTTCATCAAAATGTACAGCTGTGTGTCATCTGCGTAGCAGTGAAAGTTGACATTGTGTTTTCGACTGACATCATCAAAAGTTAGCATATATAGTGAAAACAATAGTGGTCCTAGAATGGAGCCTTGGGGAACACCAAAACTTACCATTGATTTGTTAGTGGACAAACCTTCCACAGAGACAAACTGATATCTTTCTGATAGATGAAATCTAAACCAGGCAAGAACTCCACCTAGGCCAATTACGGTATCCAATCTCTCCAAAATAATGTTGTCATCGATGGTCTAGGAACACGAGCACAGACGCGGAGCCTTGGTCTGACAACATTAAAAGGTAATTGACCACCTTCACGTGGGGTCTAAAACCAAACTGGAACATTTTGTATATGTCATTTGTCTTCAGGAAGGCAGTGAGTTGATGAGCAACAGATGGTTGAAAAATATTTGAGAGGAATGGGAGATTCAATATAGTTTTTTTAATTTTCCAGTTCAAGGTTTATTTTTTTCAGGAGAGGCTTTGTTACTGCCACTTTTAGTGAGTTTGGTACACATCTGGAGGATGTTATTACAGCCATTTTCCAGCCAAAGAGAGGAGTCACAAAAAGCAGAAATAGAGATAAAATTAATCACTAACTTTTGATGATCTTCATCAGATGGCACTCATAGGACTTCATGTTACACAATACATGTATGGTTTTTTTCGATAAAGTTCATATCCAAAAATCTCAGTTTACATTAGCGCGTTATGTTCAGTAATGTTGTGCCTTGAAAACATCCGCCGAATTTGCAGAGCGCCACATCAATTTACAGAAATACTCATCATAAACTTTGATAAAAGATACAAGTGTTATGCACAGAATTAAAGATATACTTCTCCTTAATGCAACCGCTGTGTCAGATTTTAAAAAAAATGTACGAAAGAAGCACACCATGCAATAATCTGAGTACAGCGCTCAGACACAAAAACAAGCCATACTGAGACCCGCCATGTTGTGGAGTCAGTAAAAGTCAGAAATAGCGTTATAAATATTCACTTACCTTTGATGATCTTCATCAGAATGCACTCCCAGGAATCCCAGTTCCACAATAAATGTTTGTTTTGTTCGATAAAGTCCATCATTTATGTACAAATACCTCCTTTTTGTTAACGCGTTTAGTTCACAAATCCAAAATCACGAGGTGCGGGCAAGTCCAGGCGAAAGTTCAGATGAAAAGTCCAAAAAGTTATATTACAGTTCGTGGAAACATGTCAAACAATGTATAGAATCAATCTTTAGGAGGTTTTTATCATAAATCTTCAATAATGTTTCAACCGGACAATTCCTTTGTCTTTAGAAATGCAATGGAACGCAGGTCGTTCTCACGGCCATGCGCATGACCAGCTCATGGCCTTCTGCCAGACACCTGATTGAAACAGCTCTTATTCTCTCCCCCTTCACAGTAGAAGCCTGAAACAAGGTTCTAAAGACTGTTGACATCTAGTGGAAGCCGTAGGAAGTGCAATATGACCCCATTTACACTGTATGTTAGAAAGGCAATGAGTTGAAAAACTACAAACCTCAGATTTGAGTTCTGAGTTCAGATTTGAGCCATATGAGTTCTGTTATACTCACAGACATCATTCAAACAGTTTTAGAAACTTCAGAGTGTTGTCTAGCCAGATATACTAATATTATACATATATTAGCTTCTGGGCCTGAGTAGCAGGCAGTTTACGCTTTGCACGCTTTTCATCCGAACGTGAAAATGTTGCCCCCTATCCCAAACAGGTTTAACTGATTTTTGTACTCCAACGTCCTTGGGTAGGTAGAGGGAGTCTGGAAGGGCATCTAGGAATGTTTGCGTTGTCCGAGAATTTATAGCTGGGTTTCAGCAAATGATTTGTTGCAATGGAAAATGTAATAAGAGGGTAGTCCAATATTCCAGGATTATGAGGAAAAACAATTAGCTCCACAATATCTATTCCATGAGACAAAAAAAGATCCAGGGTATTTCTGGAAATCCGTAGGTCCCGAGACATGTTGGACTAAACCCACTCAGATGATGATGGCTCCGAAAGCCTTTTAGAGTAGGTCTGTGGACTAGTGTAAATATTGAAGTCATCAAAAATGTGAATATTATCTGCCATGACTACGGGGTCCGATTGGAATTTAGGGAACTCAGTGAGAAATGCTGTATACGGCCCAGGAGGCCTGTAAACAGTAGCTATAAATAGGGATTGAGTAGGCTGCATAGATTTCATGACTAGAATCTCAAAAGATGAAAACGCAGTCTTGGACATTTGCTGTCATAAATGTTAGCAACACCTCCGCCTTTGCGGGATGATATGGTCACTAGTGTAACCAGGAGGAAATGCCTCATTTAACGTAGTAAATGAATCAGGCTTAAGCCATGTTTGTCAAGTTTAATGATCATTGATTAGTTCATTGACTATGACTGCCTTGGAAGTGAGGGGTCTAACATTAAGTAGTCCTATTTTGAGATGTGAGGTATTATCACAATCTCTTTCAATAACGACAGATATGGAGGAGGTCTTTATTCCAGTGAGATTGCTAAAGTGAACACCGCCATGTTTAGTTTTGCCCGACTTAGATCGAGCCACAGATACAGTCTCAATGGAGAAAACTGAACTGACTACATTGACTGTGGTAGAGGCAGACTCCACTAAGCTGGCAGGCTGGCCTTCACCCTATCTCATTGTGGAGCCAGAGGAGTTAGAGCCCTGTTGATAGATAAGATGAGAGCACCCCTCCAGCTAGGGTCCCAGAAAGAGGGCCAATTATCTGCAAATGCAATTTTGTGGGAGGGGAAGAAAACAGTTTTCAACCAGCGAGTCACTAACTGTGTGGGGCCAGAGACAATTAGTCGATACCGACACATCTTTCTAGCTAAGTCATACGCTGAAGCTATGTTGTGCTTGGTGACCTCTGACTGTTTCATCCTAACATCGTTGGTGCCGACGTGGATAACAATATCTCTATACTCTCTACACTCACCAGTAGCCTCAGCCAACACCATCTTCAGATTAGCCTTTACGTCAGTAGCCCTGCCCCCTGGTAAACAATGTATGATCGCTGGATGATTCTTTTTAGGTCTAATATTGCAGGTAATGGATTCGCGAGGACTGTGCAGGGGGA